>NC_063201.1:4058435-4181320 GCF_017589495.1 Alosa alosa
TAATATCGGCGCTGTCTCTAAATAGGTTTCACATTTCCTTTTAATTCTTCATGTCCTCTACAGTTATCTACAGTTGTCATTGTAGATGTAGGCTGTTGCATAGCTTAGCAGTGTATGTGTGCATGTTACTTTTTATCTAGAAACATCGGCCTACCTTAAATGTTATATTTTTTAATATCCCACATTTCACAATATACGGTGCAAATAAAGGCTGTTATGTAAACGTTGTTGTGCTGTATTGCCTCTAAGTGTCACCAACTGATGATACACATTGGAAAGTTGGTCTGGATCATCTTTGTTTATTCTACTTATGGTGCGCGATGCGTGGTCTCTTACTTGGACATGATTGATTTGATGACTTTTTAAATAATGTAGTTATTTTCTGATGGTCCAAATGCCCATCAAACCCCGTTATGCAAACCTGGTCTCGAACTTGCAGACTGACCAGTGGATCTGCCACGCTCTCTGACTCCAGTGCGTTAATAGCCACTGCCAGGCTCTGCGGCTCCAACTGCTTTTTTGTTGTTGTTTACAGATTACAGATGATAAAGACATAGGCTACGATTCTTGCCGTTTTGTTGGATAAGAGCACTTCTACCTCGCATTCGCTGGAGATAAACTTTTTTTTTCAATTATTACATTTTGGAGCAGGTTCGAATACGGATGGACCCACAACTTACTTTTCATTCTTATTAATATTGCAGGATGGGCCATTTTGTCTTTGTGGAGGTCTACACTCCCGAGTGGCCTAGTCAGCATATTAAAATGAGTGTGATTTAAGGAAGAGAGAGGCGGGTCTTAGTGCTTTCGTGCATGCTTTTAATTTCACCTTAATTGGGATGTACAAAGGAAAGTCGTGGAATGCCGCGTCATCCACAGTTTCATGCATCAGATTTTTTTTTTTTTGTGCGCAGTTACTTTCCGGGTTTGCAGTATGCAGTGTTTTAGTGTGAACAGTGTTTCCAACAGAATTGGATTCAATTGGTGGTGGTAGCTGACATGGGCAACGGGGCAATTGGGGATGGGGGTGGGGGTCTTAGTGTGTAGGTCTAACTGAGTGCCTGCCACTTTAAGACGTTTGTGAGTGAAGGAACCTTTGCCGTTTTAACACAGTTAAAAGGCTGCTGATATGTGTGGATGCAATTCGTAATGTTTTCTATGTACTTCTTCTCCTTGGGACAAGCACTTTTGAGTCTTGGAAAACACTTTTCCATTTACATCGGGATTTTGCAAACATTCAGTGTCAGGCTAAATAAAATGAGCCCTGCACGAGTAGCCTAGCAGCTGTAGCTAAGCATGCTAAGCTCGACATCCAAACATTACAGTATTCTAACGTTAGCTTAGAGATACGGCTTGATTGCATAACTTAATTAGAATTAGAATGCCTTTATTGTCATTGCACATAAGTGAGGCAGGGGACTAATTTGTGTTTGTGTACGTATGTGTGTGTGTGAGTCATGATGAAGATGAAGAATTCCCAATGCTGAATTGACTTGAGAATTGGAATTTGTCTTTGTACTTTTTTTTAACTCAATGAGGAGCGGTCTTTGAAAACACTGAAAAGACAAACATGTGCGCATGCACACAAATTATTTTTGAGCATTTACATAGTTATTCTCAATCCTCTTTAAATGGATCAAAGAGCAAAGACATGTCTAAATCAAAAGCATAGCAGTGACGTAAAGACCATCGCATCAGATGCAAGAACAAGTGTGTTGAAAAAGAGGACGTCACACACACACACACACACTCATGTCATCTTAGAAACTAAGAAGTCATGCTTTCAGCTACAATAACTAAAACTTTTCCCTCCACCTACAATTTCTAACTCACAGTAACACGCAGAGTCATACACCATAAACACACACACACACACACACACTCATAATTAGTGTTTTTTTTTTCCTTAAAGTAAATTCCTAAGCAGCTCATCAAAGTCTGCTAGCGCTTCCTAATTGATCTGGAGGGCCTGTTGTCGTTTCAATGTTTGATTGATGGTCCATTATTCATTTTGTTTAGCGGAAGACGCAGTGACATTCAGTGCTCATCGGTGACGCTAGCCAGATGTTCCCTCTCGTCTTCGTGGCTCGGCTGTCCACGCTAATGAAGCTTGGCGCCTGGCGCTTGCTGATTATGTTTGATCAAGTTTTCAATCTGTGCTAAACTCTCGGCATAAATAAAAGTAGCGCGGATGACGGAGGGGTTGATTTTAGCGATGTCGACATCTCTCTGTGTGCACGTGTTGTGCAGTGAGGTGCATTGTGGTACTGTTGTTAAAGTGCTCGTGTTGGTGTTTTGATTTGTTTTGCGCTAAGTGGCATTCTGCAGCTCTGGGCCATGGATCTTTGTCTAGTTATTGTATTCAGCAAGAGTTCCAGGGTTCTACTCCATTCAGTGGTTGCAGCGGTACAAAGCAATGCAGGAAAACACCTTTTTTAAATGTGTGTGTGTGTCTGCCACTCTGAGTGTGTGTGTGTCTGCCACTCTGTGTGTGTGTGTGTCTGCCACTCTGTGGGGTGATGCTGGAGCGGCCATCTCTCTGGCTCCTGCAAAGGGCCCCTTTATTGCTGTCTTTGCCTTTCTTTCTTTTTTTGGGCAAAAAAGTCAATTACTGTGAAAAGCCTCCAAATACCCTTTGGTAGTGAACAAACACCCCTTCATACGCATAGTCACATTTCTACACACACACACACACACACACACACACACACACACACACACACACACACACACAGACAGTCACTCACTCTCACCCACACACACACACTTCAAACAGTGCTGCCTTAAATCCTTTGCAGAGGAGAATTGCTTGCCGTAAGCAAGCTGTCTCCTCTGCACATCACCGAGCAGAATGCAGGCATACACACACACACACACACACACTGACATAGACTGTACGCTCACTATATGGTACAACCAACAGAACATTAACTACAAATGAAGAATTGCACAAGTTTTTTGAACGTTCAGTTCAGTTGTCATGCTTTCTCACACACTCACACACACACACACACACACACACCAATGGTTTTATGGTAAATGCTTGATGAAAAATGCTGGTGTCAGGAGTTCTAACAGGCCGAGGATGAGTCATCGGTTCTCATTTGAAAACAACTCCTCTTATTAATTATTCCAATGTGTGCTTAAGAGTGAAGAAAACTCACTTTTTAATGGAAGGAAGGGGGAGAGATAGCCGGAGGAGGAGAGGGAGGAAATGAGGGAGAGGGAAGGGTGAGGAGGGGAAGGAGGAGGGTCAGTGGAGGGAGAGGGGACCTTAATGGAGGTCCCTCATGATGGAGGGAGGGAGGAGAGGAGGAGGAGAGGGAGCAGGATGGTGGGGAGAGGGGAGGGAGAGGGAGGAGGAGAGGAGAAATGTAGAAGTGTGTGGTGTGTGTCCCTCATGTGTGTGTGTTTGTGTGTGTGTGTGTGTGTGTGTTTGTTTGTGAGGGAGAGCGAGCGAGGGTATTCTTGCTTTAGAAGTTTCTCAAATGTGTACACTTCTTGGTTAATAATGAATGTTGTGTTGGTTGATCCGTTTATTGAGACCATGCTTATGTACAGTTGTGCTCATAAGTTTACATACCCTGTACATACACATACTAAAGTTTACATACCCTGTACATACACATACTAAAGTTTACATACCCTGTACATACACATACTAAAGTTGACTAAAAAGGGGAATAAAAATCATCTTTTGGAAATTGATCTTAATGCCTTAATGTTAAATTCCCATAGAGGCAGGCAGAATTTTATTTTTAAAGGCCAGTTAGTTCATGGATCCAGGATACTATGCGTCCTAATAAAGTTCCCTTGGCCTTTGGAATTAAAATAGCCCATAACATAGGGGTATGCATAGTTATGGCCCCTGTATTTTAAGGAAGAACATTTATCTAGTTACGGTACTATATTCATTCACAAAGAAAATTGGTGTCCTTAACGGTCAGATTTTTCCTCTTTTTTTAAATTAAGGCATTAAGATACACCATCACAGAGCAAGGCCATTGGTGCATATTGTTTCCCATGCGGACATAAATGTGGTTAAAATATGTGCTCTTGCAGTGCGACACTGAAGAAGTATTGACGTCAGCCAGCCATGGGGCTGGTCCCTGAGGACTTAAAGTTGCATTATCTGCTTTCAGCCTGCACAACTCCAATTAGTTATTGAAAGCCTACCAGTGTCTCTGTGTGCTGGTTTGGGCAGGCCTTTGATAATTGTGAGCAACAGTGAAACTAATGAATCCTTAATGGCCTATTTACGGAACATAATGAGTCCTTACTGATTTGTGTGAGTGTGTGTGTGTTTTGTGTGTGTGTGTGTGTTTGCCTTCTATCTAAATGCTTCCTCCTCTATGTCCTCCCTCCTTGTCTGACTGACAGGTTATGGGAAGGAAAGTGTCAGTCATTCTCAAACAGCTATAACGCTGCCACATTGTAATATTCCCTGGATGGGTCTGCTGGCATGCACTGACTTTGTGTTTCATCATAGGGTCTCTAAAGGTTGCTCCTCTATTGGGTGTGTGTGTGTGTGTGTGCGTGCGTGCGTGTGTGTGCGCGCGCACGCACACACGCGTTCGTTTTCCAATGCACCAGTTTATAGCTGTATAACAACAGCGGCCCACTACAGTCTGCGTTCTTTTCAAGTTGTTGTGCGTGGGTGCGCTGGAGAGACCATACACACAAAACACTGGCCATGGGAGATAAGACAAACGCTCTCATATGGCTGCATCACTTATTCCGTTCAGTGGCACTCAATAAAAAAGGTTAAGCAAAGGATGTGATACAGTTTGAGAGCGCTGTTTGAAATGTAAAAGTATATAGTATATATACTCTTTTGATCCCGTGAGGGATATTTGGTCTCTGCATTTATCCCAATCCGTGAATTAGTGAAACACACTCAGCACACAGTGAACACACAGTGAGGTGAAGCACACACTAATCCCGGTGCAGTGAGCTGCCTGCATCAACAGCGGCGCTCGGGGAGCAGTGAGGGGTTAGGTGCCTTGCTCAAGGGCACTTCAGCCGTGGCCTACTGGTCGGGGTTTCGAACCAGCAACCCTCCGGTTACAGGTCCGAAGTGCTAACCAGTAGGCCACGGCTGCCCACACATGGACATGGTGCATACAGTACCTCTCTAGATGGGGAGGGGAAACGACACACATGAATCAAAAGGAGGGAAATACGTGATGATGTGGGGGTGCATCCAGAGGAGTGGAGTTTTCATTATGAGAAGCTGGAGCTGTAATGTACTGCTCCCAGGAGGCACAGTACACTAATGCACGTAGGCCAATGCAGAGCCGAGCTGCAGCACTATGTAAATAGAGACGAGGGGATGATCTCCTTTGCTCCCTTCAATATTGCTGTAATTCAGTATTGCTTTATTCAATATTGCTATAATTCAGTACTGCTTTATTCAGTATTGCTATAATTCAGTACTGCTTTATTCAGTATTGCTGTAATTCAGTATTGCTTTATTCTGTATTAAAGCTGTATTCAGTATTGCTGTATTCAGTATTAAAGCTGTGTTCAGTATTGCTGTATTCAGTATTGCTGTATTCAGTATTAAAGCTGTGTTCAGTATTGCTGTAATTCAGTATTGCTTTATTCAGTATTAAAGCTGTGTTGATTGCTGTATTCAGTATTAAAGCTGTGTTCAGTATTGCTGTATTCAGTATTAAAGCTGTGTTCAGTATTGCTGTATTCAGTATTAAAGCTGTGTTCAGTATTGCTGTATTCAGTATTAAAGTTGTGTTCAGTATTGCTGTATTCAGTATTGCTGTATTCAGTATTGCTGTATTCAGTATTAAAGCTGTGTTCAGTATTACTGTATTCAGTATTGCTGTGTTCAGTATTGCTGTATTCAGTATTAAAGCTGTGTTCAGTATTGCTGTATTCAGTATTGCTGTATTCAGTATTAAAGCTGTGTTCAGTATTGCTGTATTCAGTATTAAAGCTGTGTTCAGTATTGCTGTATTCAGTATTGCTGTATTCAGTATTAAAGCTGTGTTCAGTATTGCTGTGTTCAGTATTGCTGTATTCAGTATTAAAGCTGTGTTCAGTATTGCTGTATTCAGTATTGCTTTAATCAGTATTGCTGTATTCAGTATTGCTGTATTCAGTATTAAAGCTGTGTTCAGTATTGCTGTATTCAGTATTAAAGCTGTGTTCAGTATTGCTGTAATCAGTATTGCTGTATTCAGTATTAAAGCTGTGTTCAGTATTGCTGTGTTCAGTATTGCTGTGTTCAGTATTGCTGTATTCAGTATTAAAGCTGTGTTCAGTATTGCTGTATTCAGTATTGCTGTATTCAGTATTAAAGCTGTGTTCAGTATTGCTGTGTTCAGTATTGCTGTATTCAGTATTAAAGCTGTGTTCAGTATTGCTGTATTCAGTATTGCTTTAATCAGTATTGCTGTATTCAGTATTGCTGTATTCAGTATTAAAGCTGTGTTCAGTATTGCTGTATTCAGTATTAAAGCTGTGTTCAGTATTGCTGTAATCAGTATTGCTGTATTCAGTATTAAAGCTGTGTTCAGTATTGCTTTATTCAGTATTGCTTTTATGACCGCCAACAAGAGCGAAGCGGGCGGTCATATAGGTTTTTTTTTTTTTTTTTTTTTTTTTTTTTTTTTTTCGCATGTCCAAATTTCCGTCAATGATTCCCGGACACTGAAAGACCGGGTAGACAAAACTTGGTGGGCATGTAACCCCATATGGATAGCATGGAACCATCGTTTTTCGTTTGATCTGTAGCCCCACGCTGGACTGCACCCTCGAAAAGGAGGGTAGGCAGACACAGTTTTCTGTGAATATCTCGAGAACCGTGAAGGTTTAGAGGACCATTATTTTTTGTATGTTGATCTCAAGGGGCCATGTCAACGCATTCCATAACCACTCATTTCATGTATAGCGCCACCTAGTTAAACACAAAAAAAAGTAAAAATGAGGTGGTGTAATTGAAGGTATTGTGACCTAACATAGTCAAACTGCACAAAATTGGAAGTGTAGGATCATTATGACACCCTCTGTATGCACGCCAAGTTTTGTGGAATTCGCTCATGGGGGCCACACAATAAATTAATTTATGTTACTATACACCAACTGGCCTGTAGGTGGCCGGAGACAGTTTTCTGTGAATATCTCGAGAACCGTGAGGGCCTAGGAGGTCCACCTTTTTTTGTATGTTGGTCTTAAGGGGCATGTCAACCATCCCATTACCACTTATTTCATGTATAGCCACCTAGTTAAAAATTAAAAAAGCATAAAATTAGGTGTTTTCATCTCAATATCTCTGGCTGACAAGGTCAAAACTGCACAAAATTAAAAGTGTAGGATCATTATGACACCCTCTGAATGCATGCCAAGTTTTGTGTACTTTCGCTCATGGGGGGCCTTACAATAAAATAATTTATGTGTACATTTAGTGACGCACACCAACAAGGATTCCCGACACTGAAAGACCGGGTACACAAAACTTGGTGAGCATGTACCCCCATATGGATAGCATGGAACCGCATTTTTCGTTTTTCATCTGCAGCCCCCGCTGGACTGGACCCCCCGAAGGAGGGTAGGGCAGACACAGTTCTCTGTGAATTTTTATGGTATGTTGGTCTCAAGGGCCCACATAAACCTGGCTCATAATCACTCATTTGTGATTCCCCCGTAAAAAAATGAAAATCAGTAGGATTAAAGAAAGCCAAAATAAATATTCATCATCATCATCATGGCTGCATTTTCAGTATTGGGTAGAAGTAGTCGCTTGTCCACTAGATGGCGATCGTTGCAGTGAGACGTAATTTTGTTGGAAGTTAAAAGGGGTTGAAAACAATGGACGCCCATACAAGGACTGTATTCTACCGCATAACATCTAATAAGGATAGGACGATGTTCACATGAAGTGTAATTCCCATTTCTTCTTGAAGCCGAAATAAATCTGAGGATGTTTATCGGACATGCTTGGTTTTTTACTGCAGGTAATGCGTTAATCTTGTAATATCAATAAGGACCTAGGTAATGTTACCGTTAGCGTTGGTTGAGTGATGGAGGCATTTGATTTATTGCATTTGTAGAAAACTATAAATGCGGTTATACCAAGCAAATGTATAGCAGCACTGTTTGTATCTTCGACTGTCATTTATTGCACGTGCTACAAAAAATCATTCTGTGCAATGGAAGATTTTACCAACGTTACACCGGGTCTGATGCAGTTTTGCCTATACATGCGTGAGACTGAGAGACCTGTTTATTTTGTTTTAAGTGCGTGCAGGGTGTGAGAGGGGAATCGATGTGCTTTGATTACAGCTTGGTAGTTGTAGTCTGTGAAATTAAAAAAGCACGCAGTGTGAAGTATCCAAACAATGACACCTTCATTTCATTATGGCTGTTTTAGCAAAACACCTTAAGCTACTGTGTAGTAGGTCCCATTTAGAAGTGGCTACTTCATTTGCGCTTTCATTGACTCATGGAGCTGGCGTGGAATGTTATTACAACTTTTCGCCACGATATGACAGTTTAAGTCCGCTTTGATACTGTAAGGCGTAAGCCATTGGTTTCAAAGGAGATTTTATTTGTGTCGAGGGCATAGCCTATTGACAATTTATGTTGTCAATAGGCCTACCTTATAATCCTACCTGTAGCTTAGGAAAGCTAACAACTTTCTATTAGGATCTAGTTTGTTAGTTACCGTTTTGTCATAACTCCCTGATGCATTTTTGCATTTAGAATAGCCAGAGCTGTATATCTCAATCGAAAATTAAACAATATCGGGTGCCTATGGACTAGGCTGGGTGAACCCAGCCTGATCTGCCCGCTATTTTTTTTTTGATTTCTTAAAAGATTGAGCTTGGTCTGATGAAAGCCAGACTAGCCATGGACCTCAGTTAAACAATGCAAGGGAACATGAATCAGCCTATATTTGCACTAACAATAACGGACAAAAGCTCTTCAACGCTGGGTCTGCTAAAATGTGTATGAACAGTCTAGCGACGCATTTCATCAAGGCCCATTTGGACATGTCAGTTATTTGCACCACTGGTTAGATGTAAACAGCACTTCGCTTCAGACTAGGCTACTGTTACTTAATTTGTGCATTAACAATAACGCTTCAGACTACTGTTACTTAATTTGTGCATTGACAATAAAGTATTACATGAACTAAAGATGACTAAAATCTTATGTAGAAGAAGAAACATTCACAAAAATCCATCCATCCAAAAAAAAATGACCTTTGTTTTTGATAGCTGTTGAAAACGGCATGGAACTGACAGAGATGTTTTTGTTTATAAATACATAAAAAATAAATAAATAAATAACATTATGCTGATACCTTTTGCTTTTCCCAAATACAATGTAGCCTACAGGTGTAAGTGACCTTTCATCAATCCAGTTGCAATGGATGAACTGTGATGAACTGCCCTACTTGTGATTGTTTAGAGATTTTAAAGGTTTTATAACAATTCTACATCTCTTTGGCTATTCTACAATCTATTCACCTTTTTCAGCACCAGTAGGGTACTTTCTGTGCAGCCACACACACACTCAGGCATGCCAAAACAAGCATACACAAAAGTTTCAAGAGTGGGGATGGAGTAAAATATGGAGACAAATTGAAGTGTGATTTATTTTCGCGGAACGGATGTACAGGACTGAGCGGCGGTCATATTTTGTACCGCTATGCGGTACATCTAGTTCAGTATTGCTCTCACCCCATGGAGAGATGGTTAAAAAAAGGCCTCTGCAGCTATTTGTTGGAAATGTTTTGCTCTGGGAAACTTTCATCTGGAGAGAATCATTTTCATTTTGGTTTGTTTGAAGTCATTGTCAGGATCTGAATTTTGAGGATGTTGAAGACATGGACTAGATAGGTTGCTGTGGCGTTTTTGTGTGTGTGTGTGTGTGTGTGTGTGTGTGGTATGCATCACCATTGTTTGGTCGAGTTGGAGGACCACTTTTCAATCTATGTAGGCCAGAGGGAGAGGTGTGTGTGTGTGTGTGTGTGTGAGTGTGAGAAAGTTTGGTAAGGTGCAGAGAGGGTAGGCAAAGAGTCTGGTCAGTTTATTTTAAGACTCCACTGCTGACAGAACATCAATAACGTCCGTAGCCACCCTGTTTGTGTGTCTGGGTGCTTGTAGTTAGCCCGGCATCAATTTATCTTAGTAGAATAGGTCCAATTGGGTCAAAACCGAGCCATGGTACACACGAACATGCACCAAAATATATCCAAATATATACATACAGTAGATACTTTACAGGAATCAGATATATACTACAACATTTGTATACTTTTTCACATATTCCAGTTGTAAAATATTCATCCACTTTATTTGATAGGACAGTGAGGAGTGGACAGAAAATGTGTGTGAAAAGAGAGATATATGGTCTTTTGGGCCCCCACCATCGACTTCAAGAGAGATATGTGGTCTTTTGGGCCCCCACCATCGACTTCAAGGCAGCGCTGCTGCCCATTGAGCCCATGAGAGCCCATAGGACGCTGATGCTGCCACTGCCACTGCGTTTCGTTTTTTTCGTCAATCTTACGGCAACCTTACAGGATGTCTGTATTATCTAAAAAGCAGTTTGTTTTAAAACAGAACTTTCTTGATGTGCTAAATTATCTTTTAATTTGAAATAGCATTTCTAAAATCCATGGCTCAATTCAAAGGGGACCAGAAAATAATTGATCTCCATTGACCACATTTCTATTTTGTATGAAGTAAGGTCTCATGGACCGGAGGCAGTAGGGCAGGCTCTCTATTTGGCCGAAGTCCTGAGCCTGCTCAAACTGCACCACAAATAGGCTATGAAGGGATAAGATCAAGCCAAAACCTTACAGTGTCAGGTCAAGAAAAGTTTTTCAAGAAAAGAAATAAAACTGTACACATGGAAATTAACTATAACTCACAGACAAAAATACTAAAATAATGAATGAAATTTCAAAACTAAAGTAACTGTACAGCATCTTTGCTTGAACATGTGTTGTGGGAGGAAAACCAGACTACTTGTATTAAAGTCTTCCATTGCCAAAGAGTAAAGACGAAAGGAGAGGATCAGAAATAACACACACACACTGCATGAGGCGCATACCATAATTTACGCTTTTGCTGCTGAGTGGAAAGAAATGGTATTTGCCTCTGCATACATATGTGTGTGTGAGTCTGTCTCTCTCTCTGTGTGTGAGAGTGAGTGTGTGTGTGTGTGTGTGTGTGTGTGTGTGTGTGCGCGTGTGAGTGAGTTTATTCTGCATGATTCTGTCCCTGAAATAATTTTCCCTGAGAACTCTCTGTGCCATTTTCCCAATGCGCATTTAGCTTTAGTTCTGAGAGGGTTTCTTTGTGTGTGTGTGTGTGTGTGTGTGTGTGTGTGTGTGTGTGTGTGTGCAGTTACAGCCACATATCTTATTAATGATGATTGTGTGTCTGTGGCTCCAGCAGCTCACTTGCTTTATTGCATCATTCTCTTTCTCTTCCTCTTGTCTTTTTCTTGCCACCAACTGAGATCTATGAGACAAAAAACAAAAACATTTTAAGGCACACACACACACACACACACACACACACACATACACACACACACACACACACACACACACACTCACAGGGGGATGTGGAAATGGTTGAATTTTTCATCTGAGGATAAGTGCGTTGCTAGTAAACACTAGTTTAGTGTTTGTGTGTTAGACAGACCACTTTAAAAACCATGAAAGATTTATCTGGGTGGGTGTGTGTGTGTGTGTGTGTGTGTGTGTGTGTGTGTGTGTGTGTGTGTGTGTGTCTGACCTGCTTAAATGACCTGCAGGAGTTTCTGACAGATTTTCTTTAGTTCTCATGTCATCATGACTTTTCTGCTACACTAACCCTGAACACTTTACACAACACACACACGCGCACAGTCACCTCACAATCTTGACCATCTTGCATTTTGAAAGGCCAGACAGATGCTGTGTGGATAACCTTGGAGACCGTATCTCGGGGCAACAGAAGAGAAAGTTTAAAAGAGGCAATTGGCCTGTCAGTTGCCTGACCTCCAACGCATTCCTCAGCCGCTGTCAGTGATTAGCCTGAGTAAACAACACACACACACACACACACTCACATGCGCACACACACATTGTTTTGTGACCTTTCCGAAGTTACCTTAGGATGCAGGTAAAACATCCTAAAACTCTGTCATCTAAAGACGTTTAAAGAAAAAAGTAAAAAAGAGAAGAGTCATGCTGTAATCCATCAGATAGTAATGATCATTTCAGACTAATAGCATTGCTATGGTTACCTCTGGTCGCTCTGTTGATGGATGAATTTGTGCCTTTACCACTCTGAGGCAGTTCCTTTTTGCATTTGCCTTTTTGAGATGGGGTGTGTGTGTGTGTGTGTGTGTAGGGATGTGTGTGTGTTTAGGGATGTAAAGGGAAATTCAAAACAAAAATGCAGAAAGCATTTTTTTTTTTTACATGAAGTACCACCTAGTGTCATACAGTCTCTTCCCTGAGCTATCTGCAACAGCCTGAAGTGTGTAAGATAGGCTAAACAGTACAATAAGTACCCAGACTCCACCTGTAACTTGTAAAACAAAAAAGTCTATAAAACTCCATGGTCAGATTTTAGATAAAAGACAAAACCATGGACATTTTTGGGGAAACAATGGATGAAGTGAGTACCGCTAGCATTACTTCTAAAAAAAAAAGGAAAAAGAAAAATCTCGAAATCCTCAATTTGGTCCATCCCGGGAATCTGCCAACCTATCAGCAATCACCCAGACTATTTCAATTTAGATAAAAGACAAAACCATGGATCTAAACAATGGATGATAGTTTTGCCAACCTCGCCAGCTTGAACAATCTGTTTCAATCTGTTTACAAAATAGTATTTTGTATTTGAAATACATATTTTAAATACAAGTATTAGAAATACTGCCCATCCCTGGCAACATGGTAAAAAGAGGAAAATGACTTGATTTTACTTTCAATTCCTTTTACATTCTCCAAGGTATTAACATAGGTATCACATAACTCCATGGATGACGTTTCTGTACATAAATGTAAGCACTGTGGCAGTAGTAATGCAATATTTGAAAAAAGAAAAATGTAGGCTACTCTTGTACTCTTGATACTCAAGTACTTTTAAAAACAAGTACTTCAGTACTTTTACTTAAGTAGACATCTGACTGTTGTACTTTTACTTGTACTTGAGTAAAATTTAGCAAAGAGTATCTGTACTTTTACTCAAGTAATGAAGCTGTGTACTCTGTCCGCCTCTGCTTATTTCTGATGCACTAATGCACTAAAGCAAGACCTTCAACATCCGTGTTTAGTTGTATATGGAAGGGTCTACAATTTGCCTCAATATTTTTCAGTGTGTGTACAGTAATAATCTACTAACTGTGAAAATATCACACTATTTTGCCTTCTTTAAAAAAAACGAAATTGATCCTTTCATTTTATAATCAGACTACAACTAGAAGTCACGTGACTTTACCCTTCGACGTTAACTCACCGTAGCATGGTTTGTTTAGCGTTGACACTTTCTTTTACTGTCAAGTTACCCTAACATAAAGGTAATTACCACGTGATTTACATAGCTTTCTGTCATTACGAAATCATTTAATTTAAGCCATAGGTTTTGGCCCTATTTGTATGTGTATCCAAATTCTGGTGAAGTGCAGGGGAAGTTTTTTTTTTTTTTCTCGTTTCAGTGATTGGTAGCCTAGGCTACATCATCTGGGTGATGGCTTCGAATATGTGTAGCATGTTCAATATATTTCCACTTACATACCCAACAACTGCTGAACAACGCCGACACACAACGCCGTCTTATCCACTACTCTCTTGCCTGTACTACTGTAACTGAAGTTCTCAAACTTGCGATAAAGAGACCAGCGGGTCCTCTAACTCTTGTGGGTCGCCACCACTCGCTTAGCGCTGCTATCTCTGACTGACTGACTCGACTGACGACCTGACAAAAAAGTAACGTAGGCGCCAATCAGAGCTTCAGAGCTAAGGCGAGGCTACAGATTATCGTTAGGTGTCGCTAAATAACTCTCGTACTTAACAGTAATTCCGCATTACATGAATTAATCCACACACAAGTTTTATGTATGTTTATACCTTGTATTCTCTGTGTAAATTTATGCACCGAGCCTGTACCGTTTCGGTTCAATACGAATACATGTACTGTTACACCCCTAGTGTGTGTGTGTGTGGGGGGTGTGAGAGAGTGAGAGAGAGAGAGAGAAAGAAAGAAAGAAAGAAAGAAAGAGAGTGTAGTTGTTTGTGTTAGTTTGTTAGGTTACCTGGATGGTTGCGTGTATTCCTGATAGGGGCTGATGTTCCAGACTACTGGTCACTAATGGTAATGCAAGCTAGTGTTGCAAGTCAGTGTTTATGTATATGTTCGCCTGCATCATATTTTTCCCCATAAGGCCAAGCTCATTTATCATCGGAGTTGCGACTGTCAGCAGGAATCCTATCTCCATGCGCATCTGTGACGGTGTGAAATCTGTAGGTAATTTCATCCATATAAAGCAGGAGACGGGACGACATTTCCCAAACAGCCATGTCAGACTGACACACACACACACACACACACACACACACACACACACACACACACATACATACATTCTGTTATTCAGTTGTATGACTTGGCATGCTGATTTGGCCATATACTTGCCAGAAATTAAATTGCATATCTTTTTTTTTACTGATGTTGAATTGACATCAAATAGCTTTAAAGCTTTTTAGAATTTGATAATGTACAAAGCCACTGCATGTAATAAAGTAAAACTAGCCAATCGCTAATAGCTAATCTGTAACTATAGTAAAGCCCTCTGCTTAGTGATCAGTTGTCTATGCCTGTGCCAATGTTTGCAGTCTTCTTGCTAGGTCCCAGGACGTTTTGGGCCTGGGGCTGTGTCTGAAACA
This sequence comes from Alosa alosa, assembly GCF_017589495.1. Taxonomy (NCBI): domain Eukaryota; kingdom Metazoa; phylum Chordata; class Actinopteri; order Clupeiformes; family Clupeidae; genus Alosa; species Alosa alosa. Next base: position 4,073,350 of record NC_063201.1, read on the forward strand.
GAAAACAAATGCTGCCTTCTAAGATAGCTTACAGGGGAGCGAGGCATGTCCGAATCAATATTTCTATGAAATGCTGCCTTCTAAGATACCTTTGTTTTGCTGAATTTTCAAGGCAGCGTAGGTCAACGTCCAAAATTCGATTTTAATTGTGAGCAGCTGTTGCTGCTGTCGAACCGAAGATCCTTGATTACTAACCCTCTCTGGTCGATCGTTACATTATTCTGCTTTCTGGTATCCTGGCAATGGCGTTCTGTGTTGCTAGCTTGCTTGGCTGTCCGAAATAAAGTTTTTAGCTGGTACCTTGATGCCTGCTACGCCAAGTGACTTGTTAGAGAGCTGAAGGCAGAAAGACAGCAGACCTCTGCCTTCCATTTCGGACAGTCCCTCTATGTGTTGTTTCTGCCCTAATTCTGGAAGCCTGTATGCCTCTAATGCCTCTGATTACGATCTCTAATGGTCACTCAACTCAACCATGTCTGTGAAATCCTGTAGGAAGTGAACATAATTTAAGAAAGCTTTCCCTTTCTGCAGAGGAACAATCCCACAGACATTTTGTAAATGTTGTCTGTGTTTAGAATGAAATTTCCACTTCTGTCTGCACCTTCATAAACACACACACACACACACACACACACACACACACACACACATAAAAGCATGCCCTATCCCCTTCTCTAGAGATGCAGGCTGTTTGCAAAGGCATGCAGTCCTCTGTATCGAGTTTGTGTGTGTGTGTGTTTGGGTGAATTTCCCTGTTAAAGGGATTTGCTGCTCTTAAGCCTGCTCTGGGCTCACTTAATGAAAAGCTTGAAGTCGCACTGCCTCAATGCTCAGTACACACTATTCTATCAATACTCAAACAAACACACACACACACACACACACACATCTGCAAACAGAGAAACAGAAGTGCACAAACACATTCTCATATTTCACAAGATTGGAGGTTGGGAGCAGTAGAGTGGAGTGAAATGTGCTCTTTTAAATCCATTAGTGTGATCTTAGTGCTGAAGTGAGACTAATCGTCCCATCTAATCCCATATGGTCCAAAAAGTGTTTGGATTATGTGTGTGGGTGTGTCTATAAATGTGTTTGTCCACACTTGTGTCTTTATGGGTGTTGGATTATACAGTATGTTTGTGTCTGTGAGAGAGAGACTTTTTTGTCCATAAATATGTGTTTGTATCTACACTACCGGTCAAAAGTTTGGGGTCACTTAGAAATTTCCATTTCACTCCATTATAGACAAAATAGAGCTCAACAGTCCCGCCCCTCCTCCGAGAGAGCTTAGTTTCCAGAAGTCAGTTTCCCATTCATTTCTCCAGTCGACGTCTGGAAAAATCTGTATATAAAGAGTTTTAGACCATGCCTTAGGCTAAGCAAAAATGGATGCATGCGATTCATTTACATTAATTAATCACAGACCATGTAATTAATTAGATTAATTTTCTTAATCGATTGACAGCCCTACTAATCTGATATCATTTTAAAAGGCTAACTGAGAAAACATTGGAGAACCCTTCTGCCATTATGTAAGCACATAATGTAATCTGAAAACCTTTGCCCTGATTAAAAAAAACAATGCAACTGATCTCAGCTGGTATTCTGTCTATAATGTAGTGGAATGGAAATGTGTGTGTGTGTGTGTGTGTGGGTGGTGATTTGAGCCTCTGTACAGCTCATTAGCAGGCTGCTGCAGCAGATGGAATAGAGGCCAACCAATCGGATGTTGTCATTGAGACCGACGCCCTTGAGGTTAATTGTGATCAATAGTCTTAATTCGTTCTCATTTGTCCCAATCGTTTCCATGGTGACAGCGCCGAGCCCTCAGAGGCCTGGCCTGCCATTGGCATGGCAACTGTATAGAGCAGTCTTGACATGCCATTAATGGGAATCCACCCACTCGTTATCACCTGTCACCTGTAGTGTTGTACCCTGGGAAATACGCGCCTCAAAGAGGATTGGGAGGCCAAATCAAGCCTGACTGACCAGTCCTGGTACCCCAAAACAACAGAAAAATACTCTATTCTAAAACCAAGCTCCAAGACCTGGTAAGTCAGCAGTGCAGACCATCTTCTGTTGAAGCCCTGCCTCCGTTTCAGCTTCACCAGAAAAGTCTTCATAATGGGAGGCGGCCATGTTTTATGCCCTTTCATATTGTGGCTGATATGACTGGCATTTGACATTTAATGGTTGTCAGAGTTTGAAGTAATGCTAGCTTTTAAGTAGCTGAGGTGTGTGTCAGAGAGAGAGAGAGAGGGGGGAGTGTGTGTGGATGGCTGCATGGCTGGACTCTGTTAAAATATAGATGTGTTGTGAAAGGCAGGTTCACAGAGCTGATGGCCATTCTCTGTCAGACTGAGCCGAACATATTCTGCCACACAGGCAGAAAGATACAGAAAGAGATACACTCACATATAACACACAGATGTACACACACACACACACACACACACACACACACACACACACACATCATTTCATCATCTTTTCTTTTTCTCTCAAACATTTCATCAGTTCTTGGCACTTTTGACTCAAACTGTTGTGAATACAGTCAGCCCACTGTTGACTCCTCGCCCCCCCTAGTGAATACAGTCAGCCCACTGTCGGCTCATTGCTTTGTTTTTGTAACTGAGCGGCAGCGTGGTCTTTGCCAAGGTCTACGTTTAAAGATTAATCATTTCACACATCACTCACCTCTGTCTCCATGCCCTTAGCAACACAAAGCCAACAAAGAAATTTATTTTCTTTATTTATTTATTTATTTTGCTTTAGTGTATGTGGGGGTCTACTGATAAAAGCTTAACCAAAAGACTGAGCTAAAGAGAGCCTAGGGACTGTGTGTGTTTGAACGCATGGATGTGTGTCTCTTCTCTGTATCTGGGCTTATCTTGCTCAACACAGTATTGCCTGCTTTTGCATATCTTGGTGTCAGTAATAGCCATGCGATGCTTATCTGATAGTGACAAGTGCAAGCAGAGTGTAGCCAAGATAGCCTTATCTCAGTTCACGTACAACATTTACAAGAGCGCCACATGCATCATGAAGCACCTGAGGGCTCGTTGTGGTATGCACTAATAGACTCTTGCCATAAAGGACACGGGGAAAGAATCTCCCCCCTATTTTCTCTCTCTCTCCCTCCCTCTCTCTCTCGCTCTCTCCCTCTTTCTCTCTCTCTCTCTCTCTCTCTCTCTCTCTCTCTCACAAACACACACAGACTTTCATATTTATCACACACACTCACTCTCACAATGAAGTCATGCTCATCTTCCGTTTTTTGTGTTTGTTTGTTTGTTTGTTTGTTTGTTTTTGTTTAGGATTGTATTGTCCTTGGAATCACAAGTAAGGGGGTCATGTTCTGCCTCTGTGGCCACTAAGTTAGACCAGACTTTTTATAGGCATACACAATGTTATCCTTAAATATGAAAGCCTGACCAACCGATGCTTCCAGCAAGTCTGCGAGATGTAGCGACCCCTTTGCAAATACTCTGTGAGTAAAGAGGTACTGCTGTTTTGGGTGCTTAAAAACAGACACACACACACACACACACACACACACACTTGCAGACCCACACACACCACCCAGGCTTTCAGAGGCAGTACTTGCCAAAATGAGACATTGATCAATTCAATGGGATTCATGTGCAGACAGTCAGCTTTCCTGTTGGCCCTCTAACGATCAGAACGCTAATTAACGATCAGAACGCTAATTAATCACTCGGCGGTAACGAGGGAGAGTGGGATTTGGGGCTGTTTATCCAGCTTTGTGCTTTTTTAATTGCAGCATGTGCCGTTGATCTGTAAACACTGATTGTTTTAACTGATTAGGAGGACTCTTTAGTTTGTGTGTGTGTGTATGTATGTGTGTGCCTAAGTGAACCCTTGCTTTCATGTCCTCTATAGGTCGTCTAGGAAGAGATGCATTACAGGCTGACTGCTAGAAGTAGAGGAGATAATAGTCCGTCCTTCTTTACCCACACACACACACACACACACGCGCACACACACACACACACACACACACATCACTCACATTTCTCTCTCAGTTTTGGTTGAGTTATAATAAGTTAGGGAAGGCCACACATTCATTGGCACTCACTAAAACAGAGGAAAGTGTGCCAAACTGGCATCCAGGTCGCAGATGGGATTTGTAGTTTTGGACCTTTTTTCCCCATCTGTGCCATTTCTTCAATCAGCGTTTTTTTTTTTTTTTTTTTTTTTTTTTTTTCAAATGTCGTATCAACTCATGAGATGAATTTTAACAATGCTCTCAGTCCCCTCAGAGCTCTCCCTGATTCATAAATGCCCCCTCTCGCTTGCCGTAGCGCATTCATCACGGCCATTGCCCGCACCGATGACAGGACATGCTCGTGCGGAGTTGCCAGCACTGAGTTGCCTTGGCAACCGCTTGACTTCCTTAACAAGCTGATTGTGCGAAGCAGGTCCTAATGAGAAACTCTTAATTATGCTGCGAAGGCCCCCACCTGCCTCTCTCAGTGAGCGCCAGAGTGAAAGACGAGGGGGGAGTCATCAGCTATAATGAGGATGTAATTATTGAGACTAACCAGAGACAGATAGTCAGCTTCATCAAAAGTGTGCATGTGTGTGTGTGTGTGTGTGTGTGTGTGTGTGTGTGTGTGTGTGTATGTGGGTGTGGTAGACTTAAAACCTGACATTTTGGCAGCACCCTGCAGTATGAGGTGCGACCCAGTTCACTAATGAGGTCTGAAGTTTGGTAAGAGGCTCTCCTTCCAAACGATGATGCGTTCCTGAAAATGGGCAAGTGAAACTTTTTCTCTAGGAGTTGAGCAGTGCCTTTGCTTCAAATTGAAGATGTCTTCTGTTATTTCTTCTCTCACACACAGTCTGAATTTGGAAGACGTCCCTCACTATTGGAACTGCAGTCAGTTTAGGGCATGAAGAATTTAGTAGGGTTGTGAAAATTAGTAGTAATAATTTATCTTTTGACCATGCGATTCAAAATCTGTTTTCTGAAGTGTCCAAGTGTTTCATAGGTTATTTTACTGTATTTGCAGCATGTTGGTGCTAAACATAGTTTGCCTTAATCACAGTGATTATGAAAATATAATTTGTTTGGATATTGATATGGAAATATTAGGGCTCTGTAACACATGCGGGCTCAAGCCTGACAACATGCATGGGTAGCACTCCATAATAAGGAGCCATAATAAATCGCAAACTAGTAATTACCTAACCCTTTTTTAATATTTGTCAATTGTTACTAAAATATCTATTTGCCACAAGTTAATAGTTTTTTCATCATTAATTAAATATGAGTTGTTTGCATAAAATCTGTATGTTAATGTTTTAACAAATATATTAACTAATATTTTATTAATATGTGTTAATAGTTAACTAAATGTCTTTTTGGCACTAATTAACAGTTATTTCTTACATCATTTAAATGTTTATTTACAAACTATATGTTAATAGAAAAGTTAATGACTTATTATTATTTAACTAATTGTTATTAAACTGTTCTTCTGCCTATCCTAATATGAACCACTCCCCATAGGACCCTTACAATAGATAGACAGATACTTTATTGATCCCCAAGGGGAAATTCAAGAAAAAAAAACACAGAGCTACCTTGACATGCTGCCACTCTTGTCGGTGCCGGAACCGCTTGCAATAAAGTTGGTTTAGCTTAATTAATATATTAGTATATAGCTATAAGTGTGGGGCCCCTTATAATAAAGTTGGTTAAGTTTAATTAATATATTAGTATATAGCTATAAGTGTGGGGCCCCTTATAATAAAGTTGGTTAAGTTTAATTAATATATTAGTAATATATAACTATCAGTATGGGGGACCCTTAGCCTATAATAAAGTTGGTTAAGCTTAATTAATATATTAGTAGTAGGCTATATAGCTATCAGTGTGGGGCCCCTTACAATAAAGTTGGTTAAGCTTAATCAATATATTAGTAATAACTATTAGTATGGGGGACCCTTATAATAAAGTTGGTTAAGCTTTATTAATATATTAGTAATATATAACTATTAGTCAGACGGTGAAGGGACTGAGACCAAAACTGGTTTATCACATTTATTCCTTTAGGAAAAGTTAAAACAAAACATGCCTTCAGGCACTGGCATACATAAAACAGCATCTGCACAAGCAAAATAAAAAGAAGTAGTTGAATGGGCTATATTACATGCATCATTCCTATACCATCACTGTCAGCCCTACAGTAGCAAGAGATACACCACTAACCACTCGGTGAGTTGCACAGTTTTGAAAACGAACGTTAAGGATTGTTTTAGGACATGTTTGAGTAGCCTACACAGTATGCCTGCTGGCAGCCACTCTGACTAGTCAAAGGCGATTCAAAATGAGTCAGAAAAGTCGAGACAGGACCAATCGTCAAAATTTCGGTGTCCACCACTCTAGTTCATCCAAAACAAACCAGAAAAGGGACTCAAATACCGGAATTTTCCTTAAGCTAAACTAGCCTACACTAAATGCATGGAAATTTGCTAGCGGAGTTTACAGCTAGTCACGTAAAACTCAGTGTGTATGAACTCGTGGTCATAATGAAACCATTAATAAACATTCTCTAAGTTGCTAGAATTGCACCCAAATCCTAACAATACATGCAAAGTAATATAATACAGGTGGTATATCGAAGTTTTCAACTTAAACAACATTTTCCAGTTACAAAATTAAAACAAAGTGGGGAGTGCTTTATACAGTCAACCTACCCAATGCAAAGCATACCGCTTCTGATCGGCTATGGCAACAATACAAGGACAAAACGCAGCAGAGCTGCAGTATACCGTATTTCCAAAGGGGGCTCCAAAACACCAATCTCAATAAAGCTGCTGAATTACAGCGAAAATCACATACAAACACTAAACTACATTTCTAACTCTGTTACACCCACCTCCCCTGAATTTCACCAAATTCGAGCAGCAACCAAATAGTACTTCCAAAGGCAAAGAGTACACTACTTTCAAACACTAGACAGAGGGTCACCAATTACAGGACAGCCAACCACAAAGGTATCCAATAAGGATGAAGTGGAAGAAGAGGTGCGCAAACTCTCACACAAACAACCACTGGCAGTAAGTTCCCTTATGCACCCCTACAAGACAATAAAGCCATAAACCATAAATTCCATAAATTCTACACAAAGCTAATCAGAAAAGCTTGATAAATAATAATATGTCATGAACTTTTATATTAGCATATAGTTTGTAAATGAACATTTAACATTTAAATGATGTAACAATTAACAAATATTAACAAAGGGTTAGGTAATTACTAGTTTGCTATTTATTATGGCACCTTATTGTGGAGTGTTACCCATGCATGGGCCACCCACAGGTTTCCAGATTCGAAAACTGAAACAAAAATATGGTGCAAATCACTGTCTACGGCAGAGGTTCCAACACTTCAAACTGCTGAAGCCCAATTTCAATTCTGAAAATCTGCAGCCCACCCAGACATTTATTCACAACTCTGACAGGTTGGACACTGTCAACGACGACCTCATCAAATACTGTACTTTCCAAGTCAACATCAAATTATATTTTATTATATTTAATTTAATTCAAATATCTCTAGCTATTTTTGAACTTGAATTTGAACTATTTAATAATTAACTATACTTATTAATTAATAATGAACTCAACCACCTTGTTTGGGTGTTTAATGCTTCAATGTTTTTAAAAGTTAGCAAGAAATAAACATAGTACAATCTGATAACCTGTCAGCGGAACCCAAAAGCATATCTGCGATGATTATAGAGAGCCAACTATCTAATGTTAGCAAGTTACATTGTCTATATCATTATTTGTGTACATTTATAAAGTTTGACACCTTGTGCCCTTGTGGTACATGGTCTATAATAAGCCCAAACTCTTAGCAGAACATACTGTTATGAAGTTATTTTAATACAGAACTGTTTTTTACGTAGCTGCACGTCATGTTTTTCAATCGTTCTCGCCATCTGCACGTTTTGACTCTCTTTTCCAAATTGACATGATGTCTCTGTGTTTCCCGTCAATGACTATCCAATACAATGCTCGTAAAATGTTTTAGAATATTATTCATGAATCATTTTGCATTGACCGTTTATGGTGTATCTGATATAGGCGGGCCATGAGGCAAGCTAAACAGATGATGACAGCGCTGCAACGAATCGGTCAGTAAACATTGGTCGTTGTGTTATCCAATTGCGTCCAGTTGCATTAAAGATTTTCAAATGCATGCTTGGTGCCGCCCCTCGAGTTGGGCCATTTTCATTACTCGTGGCCAGACCCTTAATCTTTACCAGGGTCTGGATTTTCCAGGCAGTCGTGATAGTGCTAAAAGCTAATGGAGCAACCCTACCTGCACCGCAGACTGCACACTTCCTGCAATCTCAGGCCACATCAGCAGGAAGTCATCATGAATGGGAAGCCATTATGTTCCAACCCATGCCTGGAGCTCCGAGGCTTGGCTCTCTATACATTCACCGTTTTAGAGTTCCAGGAAGACTTCAGCCCCACTGTCTTTTCAACCCCCTTTGCTCTCCATCTCTGGGCTTTCTCTTGAGCCCTGGAAACCACAAAGGCTCATGGGAAATATGAGCCAAATGCAAAGTGAAATCCTCACACATAGAATATTCTAGTGAGGTTTTCCTGGAAGCTTTGTGAACGTGTTTGATATTCTCTTTAAGTAAAGCAATCCTATGGTGGATTTGCACCGCTTCAGAGAGGACCCTGAGCACGATCTTTTCAGTGTGACAGCTACAAAAGCACTCCTTAAGCTCATCATGGTTAAACATGGAAGAAAGCTCAACAAAAGAGCCATCATTTTTTCCACGTACACGCACTGACAGGTTGGCTGCCCACACGCTGTGTCAAGTAGACAAGAGACAAACTATCCAACTTCATATTTCATTAAGAAGTGTGGGACAGTCTTTTGCTCTCTACAAAGTGAAGTAATTTTTTTTGGCAGAGATTAGCAGGATGTGCCCAAGGTGGACTAAATATCCTATGATTGCAAAATCCTGAAACTTGTCTCTGAATGTGAGTCTCATGTGGAGGGCTCCTTTGGACTAACTATTATTATCATTTTTGATTCATTTAAAGTAGAACGTTGACGGAGAGTGGAGAGGAGCAGCAGCTTTGTGTGAGACCCAGGGCAGAGTAGAGAGGAGCAGAAGACCCAGGGCAGAGTAGAAGACCCAGGGCAGAGTAGAAGCAGAACCTCAGGCAGCACTTACATACACATGTTTTTGTTTTTTCACTTCCAGGTGCTTGGTCTTGTGTCTGTGGAACAGAAGTGTGACTAGGGAAAATCTACAGTGTTATGATGCGCCTGGGGTTTGAGCGCAAGGCACACAAGTTATATTTCTCTTTTTCCCAGTTATGTTTCTTTCTTTTTTTCAACAAAACTCCATGTTGCTGTACATGCACACGCAAGCATACGCACGCACGCATGCACGCACGCACACGCACACGCACACATATTCATACATTGTACACACATACCCAGATGCACACATGCAATCATACACACATACGGTGGACTTGTGTGTTACTGATGTATGAGGAAATATATGTTGGTCGAAAAGCTGTAATATGTCTGTTTGATAGGATTTAATAATGCCTTTCTAGACCTTTATTTTCTCATTTCATCCTGTGTGTAAGCATGTGTGTGTGTATGTACACACATGTGTGACTCAATCTGTCTTATTTCAGTCCTAAGGTGTGACCTTCACTTTGTGTGTGTGTGTGTGTGTGTGTGTGTGTGTGTGTGTGTGTGTGTGTGTGTGTGTGTGTATGTGAATGTGTGTGTGCACCCTCACCCTCAAAATCCCCAAGAAGATCAATACCACATCACACCAGCAGCTGCTGCTAACAAGAAACCAAACCTTGTGTGTGTGTGTGACATTGTGTGGGTTAAAAGCCAGTTAAGGAAAGTCTGAGGTGCTATTAAGCATAGGATTCACCTGAGCAGTTTTTCACAGACTGCAGTGTATTTATGTGTGTGTGTGTGTGTGTAGGTTTAGGTACGTGTGAGTGTTCTCTCTGACTGGGATCTCATTTTCTTTGGCCTGGCTGGTAAATGCAGTGGGTGTTTTGTTCCTGCAGCTTAACTGGCAATGCAGGGCCCTCGCAACACCCACAGTCAAGGGTGCACTTCCCAAGATGCAGTGGGATTGAACCGAAATGTCTGCAAGTGATTGAAAGGAAATAGAAAGAGGGAAATGGGGCTTTCAGAGGCTTTGGATCACTAACTGTACAAAACTTATCTCGGATATAAAGGATCTCATTGTGTTTTTTTGGGGTCGGTTTGCCCTACATGGATTTAGCCTAGTCTTAGGCATGAAGAAACTTAAAGAAGGAAAAGCTTTTAGTTTAGGACTAGGCTTAATACATTTGCAGAAACTTAAAGAAAGAAAAGCTTTTAGTTTAGGACTAGGCTTAATACATTTGCAGAAACTTAAAGAAGGAAAAGCTTTTAGTTTAGGACTAGGCTTAATACATTTGCAGAAACTTAAAGAAGGAAAAGATTTTAGTTTAGGACTAGGCTTAATACATTTGCAGCCAACTGGCTAACATTGCTGGCATGAAGGTGATGATTCATGCCATGCTGCTGTTGTGTTACTCTGTGTGTGTGTGTGTGTGTGTGTGTGTGTGTGTGTGTGTGTGTGTGTGTGTGTGTGTGTGTGTGTGTGTGTGTGTGTGTGTGTGTGCGCGCAGGCGAAAATGTGCATGTGCATAGATTTTAGAGAAGATTTCTCTCCACTACCGTTACTATGGTGATGGAGTAGGAAAGATCATTTTAAGAAGTGGGTTTAAAGTGCATAGTTGTCTTCACAGTCCTCAGGCTGTGCACATCCTAATACAATGAAGTTGTTTATCTTAAGGAATTGTGTTGAAAAACTAGAAGAGAAAAGGGACAGTAAAGCACCCTGCCTCCAATACAATAACCTCACAGGGACATGTAGCTATGGCAATCCTTTACCACGGCCAGCACAATGGGACCACACTATTGCCCTGTCAACGCTCAGGAAAGCACACACACACACACACACACACACTTACCTTTACCGGAAATGTCAGAGCAGCTCGTAATTGTGTCATTGTGTGCTGTGCTGTGCTGTTGTTTACTGGTTGGACCATGTTAACTTGTCCATAAGCGTTCCACCTGCTGCTGTTCAGCTCTGCTCTGCTCTTCTGCCTAGTGGCCAGGGATGGGAAACTTCAGAAAGAAAAAGTCCTGCCACGTACAGTATTTGCTCCAACCACTCAGTAAAATCCAGCTGATTCTTATTAGCTTAACTGTTTTAGGCACACAGGTAGAACCAAGGCATGGTAGGGTTTTTACGTTCCCATACGTTCTCTGCCAGTGGTGTTGTCTGTAGGTTGATGTTGAGGGCATGTGTAGGAGGGGGCTGTTTGCATATGTAGATTGGGCTGCATATACAGATACTGTAATAGGATTGATTCACCAATATTTCTTTGAATATGCATACATTGACAGTCTATTCAATTTATCTTTTTCTCCTCTCTCTCTCTCTCTCTCTTTCTCTCTCTCTCTCTCTCTACCTCTCTCTCTCTTTCTCTTTCTTTCTCTCTCTCTCTCTAGCTCTCTCTCTCTCTCTCTCTCTCGCCCACACATTTTCACTTTTTCACTCACACCCCCTATTGGGTCAAACAGCTCCTGGTCTCTTTTCTCACCTAGAAACCACTGTTGGACCAGGAATCAAATGGCCGTGATGATAACTCATCCCCATCTCTCTCACAGCCATAAACACACACACACACACACACGCACGCATTAGTCGGAGCAGGAAGTGATATGTAGCAGGAAGTGATATGTAGCAGGAAGGGGAAGTGGGAGCATCAATCCCTGAAGTAATTATCTGATGCCACTGGTGCACCTCAGGACTAAATTTCACTGAAGTTTTTACCTCCCAGCGGCACCATGTAGCCCCTGATGGATGACTCTCATGTCAGATCAATCTCTGACAACACACACACACACACACACACACACACACGTACACATATATTCTCACAAATACAAATGCAAAAGGAGATTTCTTGTTTCTGTGTGTGTGTGTGTATGTTTGTTTGTGTCATTGGTGCTCGTTAAATGAATTGAAATCAAGCATGCTGCGAAACATAATGGTCGTTTGGCTGTGTAAATCCATAATGGTCATTTGGCTGTGTAAATCCACTGGACAAAGCTCACAGTGTTCACTCGGCAACACACAGGGAACTTTCCCCGTCTCGCACAAAATCATTTGTTTATTGTCTTGGTCTGTGTGGACTGCAGAGCTCTAATTACTTTTTATTCCTGCTGAAAGCATCAGTGTTAACGTTATAGACTGGACAGACTACTTAATTAAAAGCACCATCCCTGATTAAAATCCATAATATTGCATTTTGTTGAAGTGCAGCATATTTGCCCATACGTTCCACTAGCCCATAGGTTCTCAAAGTGCGGCCCGGGGGCCAATGGCGGCCCGCGGAAACATTTCTGGCGGCCCGCGATAACATCTGATAACATCTGTAAAACTGTTAAAACTGTACAACTGTACTGTGTGCTTTGAAAAGAATGAATCTCCGTTTAGTGGTGTTTAGTGGCCGTCAGGTTTTCCTGTGGTGCTTTGGTAGCTGGAATTGGCCCTGAATAAGGCCTATGCTGATAAGAAGCAAGGCCCACTGAGACTGTTTGTTCTAAATAAGCTTGTACTTGAAATGGACTGCACACAGGACTGTTATATCCCATATTTGTCTGTTGAGGGTAGAGATTGTGTGTGCATTGCAATTTTTCTTAAGATTTTCACAAGTATTGCCATGTTTAGCCTCAGTTATGAATTAAAATCTGTTTAATGCAATAAATATAAACTGTAGAGATGCAATCTGCTCATTAAAATGATACAAATGGGATTTTATTTTCCAGGTTTTTTTTTTTTCTCCCCGCCCCTTTGGTGGCCCTCAGTTCAATGTTGGGTTCCTGAATTGGCCCTCATCAATCAAAACTTTGAGAACCCCTGCACTAGCCGTACTAGTGTCCTCTCAAAAAAGCTCTTGTGTACTTGCACATTCATGAATCTGTAAACAGGGCTTGTCCAAGTTATTCCAAGCCAGTTATTAACACTAAGGCTATATTCAGTTTACCATCCCACATCCTAAATTTGAGCATATCCATACTGTATCTACTTAGATTTTAAAGGTCCAGTATGTAGGAAATAATGGAAAATAAACTGTAACCATTCCAAAAATGATCACCATATGTTGTCAGAGAGTAAGGAAACACGATGAATTGAAGTAATGGATTATTTGACAACATTACTCTAACCTGTAAAACCAATGAAAAAAAAATGAGTTATGGGGCGGAATCTCTTGGAATTTTCGTTTATGTTTTGATTAATTCTAGAATAGCGTATTAATAATGGGCTAGCACGTCCTCCTATTTGGGTTGCCAAATTAGCAAAGGCCAACTGTCAACAGCTGTCAGTTGTAGCCATGAACGCCTACGAGAGGCAGGCAAATTTCCAAAATTAAAACAAGAAACAAATTAAGTGGACATCGGAGGAGCTTCCTGAGATGGTGACGTCAGGTTTGGGAACTATTGAACTTCTTCGCACCAATACTGCTCCTATATTTCTCTCCTCCCCTCTCTCTGGTTGTTTTATGATGTGACCTTCACTGGTCTTAGGGATAGATTGGGCTTTTACCCTAGATGATGGGCTTTAGAAATCTTAACCTAAAAGCTCTGATCATACCGTTTGGAATGTGTTTGGAGTTCTTAAGCTGTGAATGACAACAGCTGTAAGAGAGGATTCAGAGCGACTAGAAAAATCTTCAGTACTTGGGAACGTAGTACATTGGTTTTCTATAGTGTGGACTACTATGGAAATAATGTACATTCCTTAGCTATTGGAACAGATATTGCCATGTCTTCTGCAGGGCAGGCTGAGTGCAAATTTGTTAATCTATCTTCATCCTTTATATATGTCAATCTACCTACATTAATCTATTAGCATCTATTTACATCTATATATCATTTTAATGTTTACCCTTCCTTCCATCCATCTAACCAAGTAATGATCAGAAGAAACTTATCTAATCAACAAGTTTTTCTTTACATCTGTCAATCAATTATCTCTTTTCATGCACTGGTATTTTCTTCAGGAGATGTGTCTCTACAGTAGTTATGAATATGCGACTTTGCTTTGTGCCATGCTGAACAACACCCCTTAGCTATTCTAACCTGCAACCTTATCACAACAGCTTATTACACACTTCTGACAGACATCTGATTTCATTAGTAAGTAGTAAATTGTATTTTTTTAGAGCACATTAAAGCACAGCTTTCACTAACCAAAGTGCTGTACAGAATAAAATAAACAATCAAAAAAGAAATAAAGCAGAAAAAACAGACAGACAGACACAAATCAACAATGAGACAGGAGACATGTACAGAGTTACAGACAGGGCAACAGACAGACACAGATCAACAATGAGACAGGAGACATGTACAGAGTTACAGACAGGGCAACAGACATGTACAGAGTTACAGACAGGGCAACAGACAGACACAGATCAACAATGAGACAGGAGACATGTACAGAGTTACAGACAGGGCAACAGACATATACAGAGTTACAGACAGGGCAACAGACAGACACAGACAGACAAGAGACATGTACAGAGTTACAGACAGGGCAACAGACAGACACAGATCAACAATGAGACAGGAGACATGTACAGAGTTACAGACAGGGCAACAGACAGACACAGATCAACAATGAGACAGGAGACATGTACAGAGTTACAGACAGGGCAACAGGGATCAACAATGAGACAGGAGACATGTACAGAGTTACAGACAGGGCAACAGACAGACACAGATCAACAATGAGACAGGAGGTACAGAGTTACAGATCAACAATGAGACAGGAGTAGTTACAGACAAAAGACAGATAGTTAGGGAGCTGGGCAGGATAAGGTAAAAAGGTGGGTTTTGAGCCTAGACTTAAAAACACAGATGGAGGGAGCATTTTTAATGTCCAGGGGCAATTGGTTCCACAGCCGTGGCGCTGCAACTGCAAAGGCTCGGTCACCTTTTTGTTTGAGCCTTGACCGTGGCACATGGAGCAGAGCTTTGTCATTTGATCTGAGAGACCTGGGGGCTTCATTGACTAACACCAGTGTCTACAATTATTCACATGTCCCATGCAAGCCCTCTCCCAATCTCCGGAGACTCATCTTCCACCACATTTAATATGTTCTCGATAATGCACTGTAGTTACAAATCTTAACAAATATACAAATATAAATTCATATTGTTTAATTTAATTTAATTTAATTTAATTTAATTTAATTTAATTTAAATTACATTTTTGGCTCTTTGGGTTTTCGACTAGCTGATGAAGGCTGCTGCAAGCTGCATGGCTGCACTTCCTCTCGCCAGTCCACACTCAGAGCATCATCTTTGAGGAAAACACACCCCTCATTTTGAGTGACAGGAGGAGGTGGATCAATTTGATTGATTTCTGTGTCTTTCAGTCAAAATATTGATCAGAGTTACAGAGTCCTGACCTGGACCTCATCGGGTATTGATGGTCTGGGAGTAGCTGGTGTATTAGACGTGTGTTAGTGCAGAAGGGTTATGGTTGATGCTATCAGACCAACTAGATGTTTGGCTCTGTCTGGTGTACTTGTAAAGGTTTGACATAATGGCCATAAGGGCAGGTGCTGCTTTTGTGACTGCCTATGTTTTAAGAAACACCATGCCAACTCTTCTCAATTATACAGCTGTTGGGACCTTCTGAAGTAAAAGCACCACCTTCACTCAAAATAGCTATCAGTGGTCGCAGATGTGAGAAGGATTTATTTTGTCCTTGATGCCATCTATGGATTCATCTGTAAGTCATTTACCTATCATACCTATTACCTATTACATAGCAGCCATTGTAGAAGTTGATTTAGTGTTGTTTTGTTCTTTAATGGGATGAGGTCTATTTGTAATTCTATTACCATGGTGCTTAATCATCCCTGCAAGTAAGAGTGGAAGTTCAATGGGCATAACTTTTATGAATATCATTGGCTTTACGGAGGACATAGCTGACAATAACACAACATTAATGGAATTCCAATGTGCTAATCATTGCCATGGTAACTTAATGAATGATGCAGAAATACCGTGGCTCTGCATCCTTATGAGTTTTAAAGCGCTTTTATGAGTTTGATTACAGGGCTATTCTGTTCTAGTGAGGGCATAAAGCTCACATTCCTCGTTAAAACTAACTGCTTGCTAGTGATAACTGATAATGGGTCTCAACACGCATTTGTATCTTGAAAGAAGTGTGTGTGTGTGTGTGTGTGTGTGTGTGTGTGTGTGTGTGTGTGTGTGTGTGTGTGTGTGTGTATATATATATATATATATATATATATATATATATATATATGTGTGTGTGTGTGTGTGTGTGTGTGTGTGGACACTCGTTCGCCTGTGTGAAATAAGTGGCAAGTGACATGTTAATCATGTCTGTGTGAGCGTTAGCCTGTGTGTGAAGACGGGCGGTATTGATGGACGTTATGACTGGTTTTTCACGATAAGCATTGACTGGCATCCACATTGTTTTCCTCTCTGCTGCTGCCGGCTGCATAATTAAGCAGAAGTGACTGACTGACTGAATGCCCAACTTTTCATGGACAAGCATGTACTTTGTTTGCAATTATTTTTTGACTATTTTATTTTCTCTTATTTAGGTGTTCATGAACATATTGTTATGATTTCAAACTAAGCCTTTGTGGATATTTCTTCTAATACATATAAAATTATTAATAATCACTTACTTCTATTTCATAAAAATGTTAGTAGGGCTGGGACAACGCGTCGACTTAATCGATGACGTCGACGCAAAATATGCACGTCGATTCATCAAGCATAATGTGTGCCGCTAAATATTTTGAATTTTACACCTTCAGTGTTTCCCATACGTTAACTAATCTGTGGCTGGGGGCCACGAAATCATTGAGCTGTGTTTTTTACGCACGCAGCCTTTCCTTGCCCTGGCCACTCTCTCTTGTAACAAGCCCGCTGCTCCTCCTCTGCATCAAAGTCAAAGTCAGCTTTATTGTCAATTTCTTCACATGTTCCAGACATACAAAGAGATCGAAATTACGTTTCTCACTATCCCACGGTGAAGACAAGACATATTTTACCAATTTAAGTCCACAGACAAACATAACATTCAAGTAAACAAAAAACTAAGTAAATAAGTAAATAAGAGGGCACATATAATAATGAAAAAATAAGAGCAGCAAAATTTGGTTGAAATTGTGCATAGACAGTCAATAAAATACTAGTGCAAAGTCAGGCCAATAAAAGGCTTGGGTAGTTCTGTTTGACCTAAGTAAGAAAGAAAGTGGCATAGTGGTGCAAGTTATGTAAGAGCAGCAGAAGTGTTGTGTTTTCAGGACAACAACACCAAGTTGTAAAGTGTACAAGTGTGCAAGTGGAGTAGTGCAGGTGGCCATTGTGGGTCCAATGTCCAGGATGTTATGTAGCTGAGGGTGGAGGGGGGAGAGGAGGGAGAGAGTTCAGCATCCTTACAGCTTGGTGTATGAAGCTGTTGGTGAGTCTGGTAGTCGGGGGGCAGAGGCTTCTGTACCTCTTCCCAGAGGGCAGTAGATCAAACAGATTGTGGGCGGGGGTGACTTGCATCACTCACAATTTTGGTCGCCTTGGCGGGTGAGGTGGGTGGTGTAAATGTCCTTCAGGGAGGGGAGTGAAGCACCAATAATCCTTCCAGCTGTGTTCACTATGCTGCAGGGCTTTCCTGTTGTATTCAGTGCAGCTTCCGCCCACACAGCGATACAGCTGGAGAGGATGCTCTCAATGGTGCCTCGGTAGAATGTGGTCATGATGGCTGCAACTTGCACTTGCTCGCCTGAGTTTCCGCAGGAAGTACAGGCGCGCTGAGCTCTCTTCGCCAGTGATGCAGTGTTGGTGGTCCAGGAGAGGTCTTCACTGATGTGCACCCCAGGAATTTGGTGCTGCTCGCTCTCTCCACCACAGCACCGTCGATGGTCAGTGGCAGGTGTTGGGTGTGACCCTCCGGAAGTCAACAACAATCTCTTTGGTCTTGCTGGACGTTCAGCAGGAGGTTGTTGTCCCTGCACCACGTGGTCAGATGGTCGACCTCCAACCTGTATTGAATCTCGCCGCCCTTGGTGATGAGACCCACCAGAGTTGTGTCGTCAGCAAATTTCACTATGTGATTGTTGCTGTAGGTTGCAGTGCAGTCATCGGCCAGCAGGGTGAAGAGCAGCGGACTGAGCACGCAGCCTTTGGGGGCCCCTGTGCTCAGTGTGATGCTGCTTGAGGTATTGTTGCCAACATTACTACTTGGGGCCTCTGACAGAGGAAGTCCTGTAGCCAGTTGCAGAGGTAGGTACTGAGTCCCAGTTTGTCAAGTTTGCAGATGAGTTGTTGTGGTATTATGGTGTTGAATGCAGAACTGAAGTCTATAAACAGCAATCTCACATATGAGTCTCTTTTTTTCCAGGTGGGTGAGGGCTGGGTGGAGGGCAGAGCAGATTGCATCCTCTGTAGATCGCTTGGCTCGGTATGCAAACTGGAAGGGGTCCAGGGTGGGGGGGAGAATGGCTTTGATATGTGACATGACAAGCCGCTCAAAGCACTTCATGATGATGGGTGTCAGTGCCACAGGGCGGTAATCATTGAAGCAGGATGGAGCAGTTTTCTTCGGCACAGGTATGATGGTGGCAGCTTTGAAACATGATGGGACGATGGCTTGCTTCAGGGAAGTGTTAAAGATGTCTGTGAAGACATCCTTAAGCTCCCCTGCGCAGTCCTTCAGCGCACGACCTGGGATGTTGTCTGGACCTGTTGCCTTACGGGTGTTGATAGCAGCAAGTGTCCTTTTCACGCAAGTGTCCTCTTCAGCAAGTGTCCTCTTCACTGCATGTGCATTTAACAAAATATTCACGATTGTTGAAGGATTGTTGTTGCAACATAGAAGCATCGCATAGAACACGGTGGGCTAAATTGCTATTAAATCTGCTTAGCATCGTGACCATGCTGGCAAATTTGTTCAAAACTGCTGCATTAAAGTTAACTCTGCTAAGGTCTCATCACAACATAAGTTAGTTTGGTCTCCTCAATGTAGGCTAAGTTATGCAATCAAGCAGTATCTCAAAGCTAACGTTAGAATACTGTTCGGATGTCAAGTTTAGCATGCTTACTTACATCTGCTTGTCAATTTCGTTACTTATGTAGGGCTCATTTTATTGACTCTGAATGTTTTCAAAATCCCAATGTAAATGGAAAAGTGTTTTCCAAGACTCAAAAGTGCTTGTCCCAAGGAGAAGTAGGCTACGAACCGTTATTTGAACTAACTACGTTATGAATTGCATTCACACATCAGCAGCGTTTTAACAGTGTTTAATGTTAATTGCAGGGATTCCCTCACGAACGTCGTCTTAAAGTGACAGGCACTCAATTAGACCTACTGAACTGAACTGAATGCTACCTCCGACTAAGAATGCATTACTTTGCACTTGTATAGTCTTTTATTTTGGAATCTTAAGAGCAATAAACATATATTCCAAATTGATTTGTTTTCAATTGGAAAATGTTAAGGAATTCATGTTTTTTTCATTCAGATATGTAAATCAACATGTATAAGTTGCTATTAGTCAATTAATGGGGAGATAATCGATAATCGAATTGAAATCGAATCGGACTGAAAAAATGAATCGTTAGATTAATCGATGCATCGAAAAAATAATCGCTAGATTAATCGTTTAAAAAAATAATCGGTTATCCCAGTCCTAAATGTTAGTAATCCAAAATTTCTCCTTCACCTTATTTTTGTGTTGGTGATTATTCTGCATAGTAATAACAGCAGCAGCAGCAGCAGGCGATGTGGTGTTACTATGGTGTGTGGAGGTCAGGGTGATCCGATCTGCTGACCTAGAGGTGTTGTGTGTAGTGTAGTGTGCTCATCTAGTCTGATTAAGTGTTAAAGATCAGCACTGTATCTGATGAACAGACAAGTGTGTGTGTGTGTGTGTGTGTGCACAAGCGCACGCTTCCGCACAGCCTCGATCTGTGAAATCGACAGTGGTGACACACCGGCTCTACGCTCCTGGAATCGCAGTCATTGGACATCGATCAGGAAACAATCGCTGGAGATCATGAGCTTTAAGCAGCCTCCACTAATGTGATTGGTGTGGGCCAAATCCAATCAGATTTATTGATCGTGCATACTGCTCACTGTTGTAAATGTGAAGGAGGTCCTCGAATGCCTCTTGGTCGTGGTAGTGAAACGGTGATCGGGGTAATTAATAGGGACTGCAGAAGGCAGGAGAGTCAATGTTAGATCTGTCACTTTGTCTGTTCTGCCGGTACTAGCAGCTAGAGAGCGAATGAGTGAGTGATGGGGTTCTCATATACTTCATTGAACCATTCCCCTTCTGGCTTCTCATGTTAGATAAAATACCCAATTTTCTCATCAGTAATCCATAATTAAAAACATGTATGCGGATTTATATACTATTTTTGAGTACTTACCTTTACCATGTGCATACTGTAGGCATTGGGTTGCTTAATACCAGCTGCAGTATGAGATTACAGGTTCCCAGTGTTCTATATTATGACCTGAGATCTGAGTTGGATTTGGGCAAAGCGTGCTGCTCCATAACCCCCCTCCTCTCCAGAGGGGTCAGACATGTGCCGTGAGCTGTGCATCAGCAATAGCAATATTAGCTTGTGAATGACAGAAATCTCTCTCTCTCTCTGCATCTCTCTCTCTTTCTGCATCTCTCTCTCTCTCTCTCTCTCTCTCTCTCTCTCTCTCTCTCTCTCTCTCTCTGTGTGTGTGTTCCAGATGGTGATGGAGGTATGCGAGGGCTTGCTGGAGGAAGATGACGAGGTGGTGCAGGTGAGCGCGTCCTGACAGCTGAACATGACAGCTTTCACTGGCAATACAACCATAGCTAGTCACGCACACACACACACACACACACACACACACACACACATATACACATATACACCGGATGAGTTCTTCATGTAGGAAACAGAAAAATCATCGTGTTGTGCACGTGTGTTCTGGGGTGGTATTTTACCTGCAGTATTACGTGTCCTTAAGTTTACATGTGCGTGTGTGTGTGTGTGTGTGTGTGTGTGTGTGTGTGTGTGTGTGTGTGTGTGTGTGTGTGTGTGTGTGTGTGTGTGTGTGTGTGTGTGTGTGTGTGTGTGTGTGTGTGTGTGTGTGTGGGGCTTGATGGGGAATTGCACCATTAATGTGCATGTGTGTGTGTGGCATGATGGGGAATTGCACCCTTAATGTGCATGTGTGTGTGTGGCATGATGGGGAATTGCACCCTTAATGTGCATGTGTGTGGCATGATGGGGAATTGCACCCTTAATGTGCATGTGTGTGTGTGGCATGATGGGGAATTGCACCCTTAATGTGCATGTGTGTGTGTGGCATGATGGGGAATTGCACCCTTAAAGGGGTGGTTCAGGATTTTGGACATAGGACCTCATTTCCAAGTAAGCAAGTGTGATATTTATCAGTGGAGACCGTTTTCAACACGTTTCATCCAGTCGTTCTAATTGCAGAGTTACATGGAGTGCTAGGCTAGCGCAAGTCAACGGTATGTGCTAGCCTGCCACTAAAAACAGTCTTACCCACTCCAAAGTACACCCAAGGCAAATAAATTATAACGCCAGACTATCGATGTAAATGTCTGTATTGATAGTTTTATTTCTAACATTATTCTATCCTTGCATTTCAACAATCGCATTACATTTTGAGGGACTAGTGTCTTAGCAGCGCGGAATTATACTTGCTCCAGTTAGTAGTACTGCTGCCAAAAAGTAAACAGTAAAGCGCGACTCAATGGGGATACCTAGTAGTAGCCTTGGTAATATCAGTCCGCCCGCTGAGATGCAAAATGACTACTACCAACTTCAGGGAACAAAGTATAACTATTGCAACGTGATGCGAGGGTAGTTGTATTTCTTACACTATTCTATCAACACAGACATTTACATCGATTGTCTGGAATTTGCCTCGAGTGTCCTTTGGAGTAGGTAAGACTGTTTTTAGTGGCAGGCTAGCACATACCGTTGACTTGCGCTAGCCTAGCACCTGCAAACTCTGCAATTAGAACGACTGGATGAAACGTGTTGAAAACAGTCTCCACTGATAAATATCACACTTGCTTACTTGGAAATGAGGTCCTATGTCCAAAATCCTGAACCACCCCTTTAATGTGCATGTGTGTGTGTGGCATGATGGGGAATTGCACCCTTAATGTGCATGTGTGCATGTGGCATGATGGGGAATTGCACCCTTAATGTGCATGTGTGTGTGTGGGGCATGATGGGGAATTGCACCCTTAATGTGCATGTGTGTGTGTGTGTGGCATGATGGGGAATTGCACCCTTAATGTGCATGTGTGTGTGGGGCATGATGGGGAATTGCACCCTTAATGTGTGTGTGTGTGTGTGTGTGTGCATGTGTGTGTGTGGCATGATGGGGAATTGCACCCTTAATGTGTGTGTGTGTGTGTGTGTGTGGCATGATGGGGAATTGCACCCTTAATGTGTGTGTGTGTGTGTGTGTGTGTGTGTGTGTGTGTGTGCATGTGTGTGTGTGGCATGATGGGGAATTGCACCCTTATGTGTGTGTGTGTGTGTGTGTGTGTGTGTGTGTGTGTGTGCATGTGTGTGTGTGGCATGATGGGGAATTGGCAGGTGGTGATTTTAGCATCACTATCTCTCCTCTTGTTCCTTCCTGTCCTCTCTTGCTCCTCTGAGTTGTTTATTGTCTTTTGTGTGTCTGTGCGCTACTGTTTGTGCATTTGGAAGCCTTTTTATAGGCATCATTAGCCTCCTGTGTGTGTGTGTGTGTGTGTGTGTGTGCATGTGAGAGAGTGTGTGTGTGTGAGTGAGTGAGTGAATGTGTGTGTGTCTTTTGAAGGGTGCTGAGGTGTGCAGGAGTGTGTCTGCAGAGGGCTGTACAGCATCTGCACCGGGAACTGGCATAGTTCTGTCAGTACACACACACACAAACACACACCTAAAAACACCTTGACACATGTGACACCTTTGACAGATTGAGAACAGGCACTGCGCTCTGAACTTTTAAACTTGTCACAACCAGAGAGAAGAGAGGGAGGGAGAGAGCCGTACCATGGACGAGTACGCTTCTCCACCTCTCCTCACACACTATCAAACGCCACGAAATTAAGTTAGATCGAGCAGCGCCCAGTACACAGTGTCACACGCCTGCAAAAGCAATCGTGCGTCCGCGCATCAATCATCATAACCAACTCCCACACCTGCCCTACAAGCCACGCTGCTCGCTGACAGAACGAGCACTGCTCGTTCACAACGTGTCAAAAAGTCAGTTCGCTGCTCAACAGGCACAATGCTCCTTCCCATTTCTGCATGTGGGTGTGTGGGTGCGCATATGACCAACAAGTGAAAGCAAATGGAAGGGAATGGTTCATTTTAGTGTTCCTCTCTTCATAGCGTCTTTAGTGCAATTGCCTTTTTTGTATTTGTTCCATATAATTTCACCATAACTACCTGTTCCATATAATTTCACCATAACTACCTGTTCCATATAATTTCCCCATAACTACCTGTTCCATATAATTTCCCCATAACTACCTGTTCCATATAATTTCCCCATAACTACCTGTTCCATATAATTTCACCATAACTACCTGATATGCACTATAATAGACATCATAACATTTCCATTTTCCCTGAGAATGTGAAAAGAAATGCATTTTTAAAAAGCATGGTTCCTTTCCTTTTCAGCACAATCACACACACACACACACACAAATCATAAATCTGCACGGCGCTTGCACATAGCTACACGGCACTTGCTACACGGCAGCACTCATGAGCCGAGCTTCTCTGGTCTGCATGCCGTCTGAAAGCAGCACACTCAAAGTACACGCCATTCTGCCTGTCACACACACAGCATTGCCAACACGGGTGTGTGTCCGGCAACATTACGCATTTGTGCATTTGTGTATCTTTTTGTGTGTACTGTGTGAGGCAACGTACTGAAATCAGACTCCCACAGATGCAGTGAGTGCCATGTGCTCTGTGGTGTGTTGGGAGGAGGTGCAGTGAGTGCCATGTGCTCTGTGGTGTGTTGGGAGGAGGTGCAGTGAGTGCCATGTGCTCTGTGGTGTGTTGGGAGGAGGTGTGTTGGGAGGAGGTGCAGTGAGTGCCATGTGCTCTGTGGTGTGTTGGGAGGAGATGCAGTGAGTGCCAAGTGCTCTGTGGTGTGTTGGGAGGAGATGCAGTTAGGGCTGGGCGATATATCGGTATTACGACTACGACCGATATATTTTTGAAAACGATATGTAGTTGAGACAATATCGTAATACCGGTATTATGTCAAATAATGGGCCATTTTATCAAAGCCACTTGCTCTTCTGTGTTCAGACCATTCAGATAGCCGCAGCTCTGCTCAACTGCGCCCCCTGCGTGTGCACGTTCTCCCTCGCAGCACTACAAACTTTCAAACATGACGGACACTGAGTCAGATTTTGTTTACCTTGATCAGAGGTTGGTGCTGATGCCTATTCCGTCGGCATATAAACGGCTAGACCGAGAATTCTCGTTAGAAATCAAAATTCCACTGGAGCTCCAAGCGGTTTTGTACGCAAATTTAAGTTACAACACTGTTTAGCAGCACAATTCCACGGTAAAATGTAATTTTTGGTACATAGCCAGCTAATTTAAATATACTGATGAATGCTTGCGTTTAGCGACAGTAGCAGATCTAAAGTCCTCAGGGAGACAACCTAAACGCTGATTTTATGAAGAGGATATGCACGCAGCGACTCAAGGAAAGCAGTTAGGGCATCATTTTTATGATTCCTGAAACCCCATTCAATCGTGCATAGGGGATTTTTCTTACAAACCGAACATGCAAAAATGAACGCGATACAAAACGACGGTAGCGTCTATCACACTCTTGATGAGTGACTCAGTTACTTTGTTTAAGTAGACTAATTGTTTAAAACTATTTTTGTTGTTGATAGCAACATGTCTAGGCCATCATAGTCTACATTTGCTTGTCATCTAGGCCCTATCAAACCCTTACAGGTAAAAAAACTGCATTGTGTGACAAAACTGCAGGTTTTTTCAATATTGTTGTGCCCAAAATAGCCTATTGCATTGTGCAGTACAATGTAGGCCTGCGTTGTCAGTCAGGGTCAACTTTTGGTCTTTTGTTATTTGCACAGCTTTATCAGAGCAACTGTAGCCTATGCCTATTGTAGGCCTATGTTATTGTTTACACTTTTTTGCACAGCTCTGTTAGAGCAGTCTGAAATTAATATAATTAAAACTGTGTTGTCATATGTTGTGTTGAGTGAATATATGAAGCACTTCGCTCTTTCTGTTTGAAATATCAATATCGTATCGATATCGTATATCGCCAATCAGCCCCAAAATATCGGGATATCAGTTTTGGTCCATATCGCCCAGCCCTAGATGCAGTGACGGAGAGAGGAACTGATTGTAATGAGAGACAAATCTGATTGGATGTTTCACAGTAATCAGTGTTTCTCTAGTTTCTCTGAAGTGTGTGTGTGTGTGTGTGTGTGTGTGTAAGAGATGGGGAGAGTGTTTTCTAAGTTCTTGTTACTCCTAAAAGTAAGTGTATATTTGTGTATAGTCTTCCAACTTCCTGTGTAAAAATGATCATTGTATCTCATCAGTCTGAACATAGTATTGCTTTTCCACATGCCTAACATTGCTACATTCTGCTGCATTGGTGTTTTTTTCCCTTTATATTTCTTTACATTTCAGACTTCTAAGATGGTGTAGCAACCATTCTCCTGGATTCTGTCTGATTGAATGAATCTTATTTGTAATAATATTAATCTGTATTATATTTTTAACCAAGCGCCCTACTAGGGACAAGTGTCGTGAATTAGCTTCAGCTAAAAACACTATGATACATACATCTGTTGACGGTTTAAGTTTATCTATGTTTTTTGTATCTGTCCCTACCTAAATAATTAACACACGGAATGACACTTTTCTTTTCACCAAAATATTTGCATCCCCAAGCCTCTGAACTGCATAACTGAGAATATTTGCATCCCCTAGCCTCTGAACTGCATAACTGAGAATATTTGCATCCCCTAGCCTCTGAACTGCATAACTGAAAATGAATAGTCCAATCAAAGTGAAACTTTGAAAAATGGATTTTGAATCATCACTAGTCTTTTGTTAGACATTTTGTTATTGTTTGCTTGTTGCGTTTATCAATATTTCTTGATTTCTCTCAAATACTTGCATCGTGTAGCCTTTGTCCTGCATAACTGAGGAAGAATAGGCTCATCAAGGTGAAAAAAGGCATTTTTAGTCATTGCTAGTCTCTTCTTTGACATTTCTAAAGCTTCATAAAAGCTGTTTTATTCAGAGAGACGCTTTAGTGCAGATATGACCGCCTGCCAACTGCAACTGCTCTGAGCACAGTGCTGAGTTTCTTCAGGGTTCAAAGAAGCCCACATACACTCATATTTCACCAAGACCTCGCTGAACCCTCACAGGACATGCGCATGTGCTTGCTGCCGTATTGGTTAACATCTCAAACATATCGGAATATGGGGTGGGTGGGTGACCTTGACCTGTGTTACATGGAATGCAAATGTGTACGAGTGTGTGTATGTGCGCATGCTTATATGTGTGTTTGTATCTGTGTTTGAGTGTGTGCATGTGATTGTATTTGAGTGTATGTGCATGTGTATGTATTTGAGTGTGTGTGTGTGTGTTTGTGTGTGTGTGTGTGCGCTCATGTTGGCTTGCATTCTTTCACACACTTGTGTGTGGTGGGGTATTTATCTTGGTCCTGTGACTACAGCATTTATTTCCTTCATTCCTCTGTCTTGTTCTGGTTGTTGTGTGTTAGGTGTGGTATCTGCTCGGCTGGGTCTGCTACCTCCAGCGAGACAAACCAGAGGAAGCCGAGAGCTTCAGAGACTCAGCCAGGACCTACCTCACCAGGGCCAAAAAGGTACACAGAGACTGTCTCAAAAGTTGCCTAGTGGCCGCAGTTGAGAATATTCTCGTTATGTCATCAGGGCTTTATATATACGACATTTTGCCTTCCCAATTTTGAACTGAATACATTAGTAAGCTAAATGGGCTCAATGGATAGTTTAAGCTGTATTGATGTGTTAAATGGCTGTGCTAGAATTTGTCTTAATGATTTTGTCTTTCAGTTGTTTGCTTTATCAGCACTATATGGCTATTTGGCAAGCTTAGGGAAGCGATACACTAGAAACTGCACTACACTAGAAACTGCAAATGGATTGATTAAAATTTGGTTCGATGTTTGTAAAGTTTTCTAAATACTCTCCAGAGATAGTACAACCCCCCTATTCAAAATAGTAGTTCATTGTATCTAATGACTTATCTTATTAGGACTAGTCATTCCAATGGCTAGTCCTACAGTTCAAAGTGCACTTAGCACAAACATGTGGTCTTGCTCTGCATAGTAACTTTTATGGCCAGGCTACACCTGGCACATCTCTGAAGCATTCTGTCCATGGAGCGTACTGTATGTAAGGGATAATGTATTGTCCGCCGATAATTATCAGAAAATAAGTCCCGACAGGGAGAACAGAACCCCGACGCGCAGCGGAGGGTCTGGGCACTCACCGTTCGCAGTGCTCAGTCCAAGGGGCGGTATAATCGGATGTCTCTGCACACAATAGGACAGGCTAGTTGGCTAGTTCAAACTTTTGCCAACTTAATAAAAGCTTAACTTGTGTCACACTGTTCGCCAACAGCAACATCCATGTTATTTGTTTTCAAGTAGCAGGGAATTCAAGCCAAACCGTTGCAACTCTGCCATCAATCATTGTGTTAAGCCCACCTAACGACTCTATACACGATTTGATTGGCCTGATAGAAGTTTAATTTTTCGAGCTCACAAGCCAACGGAGAGTTGCTAGACTAGCCCTGGCAGCAAATGTAATTTGCTGCCGCTAGGGTGCGTCTAGATTTCTAGGCTACCTTTACTCTTGATATAATCTTAATAATGACCTAGTAAGCCTTGATCTCTACTTACTAATTAGTAGTAAGTACCAGAAGAGAATATGTATAACCCACTAGTATACTGTCTGAATAAATCTCGAATAGTGGGAGAACAGTTGTAGAATAATCAAGTAAGTATAACGACATGCAGGGCTATGTAGGACCAGTTGAGTAGATCATCTCAGGCTCTGCAGAAATACTGTATGCTAATTTGAATGCAGTGAAATGCTGAAAAAAATTAGTTCCCCAAAATGTTATGGATATGAAGACAATATGACAATGAATACTGACAATCCTTACTAAGACAAACTTATGTCCAATGCAATGCAACAAAGTTGCCTTGAATATTTACTCAGACACAAGTTTGAGTGTACAAAGGCTTTTTCAGTAATTCCCATAGATCGTTCACTTCTTCCCTGTCCTGAGCCTGATTGCTTGTGTGTGGTAATCTAACTCCTACTACTGCTGCATGTATCCAGGCTCTGGAATTTGAGTGGCGGAGATGCTCTAAGGACCACAGACAGGAAGCAGAACAACGACTCAAAATATTTAAACAAGCTCTGAAAACCCTGCGTGCCAATTGGCTGGCCTTTGTCCAGCCTCGTTGAATATGTAATGAGTAAACTGCGCTAACGAGATGCATGATGTGGCCTTCCATCAGTACAGAGGACGGGTCGGCTTATGTTGTGTTATTAATGTTCAGCTAATTTGCCAAACACTCATCATTTATTCAGCGGGGAACTGTCTCTCTCTCACACACACACACACTCACACACACACACACATACAAACACACACACACACAGAAGATGGAATATTAAAACTGAAGTTAACTTGTTGTGTCAGTGGTTGGAGATACAGAGATGCATTGAGACACAGTGTTTCAGTGTATTTAGCAAGCTGCATGAAGCCCCCTTTGAAAAGAGATGCACTACATCAACTTTCATTTATTTATGCACCATTTGTGCCAGACAGACGTCCTGCTTATATTTATTTGTCATATTAAAGAGATTGAAGTTTTCAGAAGTAGGGATGGTCAAACATCATATCTACATTATTTAGTGTGTGTGTGTTACAACAAAATGAGTCCTGTGTTGCTAATATTAATTCTGAGATTTAATGATTGGAAAGAGAATAAGTTAGAAAAAATGACTGAAATTTATTTTTTTGAATTTTGCCAAATTCATTCCTTCATCTATAACATGTCTTAAAACAACCTCCAAATATGACTTAGTAGGCAAATGTCCCATTTATTAAATATTTCAAATACCCAGCTGGAAAAAAGTATCATGGCCCAAACATCACACAATGTAATAATGGCAGCTCAGTTGGAATGTTGTTTTGAATGTTTCGATTCTGTTGCGGAATCATAACAACCCCATAATTTAATGAATAATTATGTTGCCGCGTCTCTGTGACCCTGCCAGCACAAACAATATTATTACAACCACATCAGCAATCAATGACAATTGTCTTTTATTTCCTTGTTGTTCGGATAGGGGTCCAGCTTCAAGGAGTTTGTTCTGCTGTGTTTGGGTTCCTGATAAATGTCACCTCTTCGTAAAACCACCTCTAGCTCTTTCTCCTACCCCGTGTTCCTCTCTTGCTTCTTTGCTGCTTCTTTTCACTTTGTCTTTCACTACTCCCTTTCTCCCTCCCCACCCCCGAGCCTTTCATATATTCTCCCTTTCTCTCGCTTTTCCCCTCCCACCCCCCCGTGTGGAAAAATCCTCTCTCCTTTTCCCCTCCCACCCCCCCGTGTGGAAAAATCCTCTCTCCTTTTCCCTTTTCTCAATTTTTTTTGGTCCATCATGAGTCACAGATGAAATAAAAAAACAACACAGAGAGAGAGAGAGAGAGAGAGAGTGTAAAGTGACAGAGGAACAGAGCGGAGAATATACCGAGTGGAAGGATGGATTAGAGAAGAGAAGTTGGAGAGGATAGGGACACAGAGGAGGAGACTGCTAGACTCAGCGCAGTGATCTGATGGAGCCCTAATGCTTTATTAAAGAGAGCCTCTGGGGAGGGGAAGGCAGCTAAAAGTAGTGCACTTCTGCAGCAGATTCACTTAACTGCCTCCATTTAGTGCTCGGGATTAGTGTGCTTCATTAGGGATTCAGCACTATTTTTTTAAGTGGTCCGAATCAGTGTGCTTCAGTTTGATTAGGAGCACAGTTAAGTAGGCCAGATCCAAGGTCAATTGAAGGGATGCTCTCTCAAGCATGGGCATGCACACTCTGTGATGATTCACGTGTACAAGCACACACACACACACACACACACACACACACAGAGCGATTCACAGAGATGAGGTTAGGGGTCATAAAAGCTGTCATGGATTAAGAATAAGAGCCTCATGAAGGACACATATTCATATACAGCCAGCCGAGTTGCTTCATCACAGTACTGCTACAGCTTTGAATGGGCAGTAATCAGGTATTCATCACAGTACTGCTACAGCTTTGAATTGGCAGTAATCAGGTGTTGATGGTCACACAAACAAAGACTTGGGCTGCTACATGCACAAACTTTTTGTGGACAATATACATATACTCTGTGTGTGTGTATATATATATATATATATATATATATAAGTAGCAGCCCAAGTCTTTGTGTGTTTGCGTGCGTGCGTGCATATATATATATATATGCACGCACGCAAACACACACACGCAGACACAAACACACTCTATGTGAGTGTGTTTTGGGGCAAAGGAGGCATTATGTATGGGCTCTGCTTTTAATTATTCTCACTAATCATCACACATCATTAGATATAAAACATTTTGAGTGTAGCCACACAGGGCTTTGAAGTAGGACAGCTGTGTGTGTGTGTTCGTTCATTCATTCGTTTGTTCGCTCATGGCATTTTAATGAGTCTATATTTATTGAAGCACCTTTAGGATAATGAGTGTTGATCATAGGCATTGCACAAAACATCATGACCTCAGAGACACTGTGCGTGTGTGT
This sequence comes from Alosa alosa, assembly GCF_017589495.1. NCBI lineage: Eukaryota > Metazoa > Chordata > Actinopteri > Clupeiformes > Clupeidae > Alosa > Alosa alosa. The sequence continues at coordinate 4,104,425 of NC_063201.1, forward strand.
GTGCTCACATAGCCACCTGTCACACATAAAAGTGTGACCCAGGATAATACTCTGCTTCTCAACTGACCTCACACACACCGCTTTTTACAGCAGCTACATTTCAAGTGAAGTAAGGCTGTAACTAACCACTTTTTGCTATTCTATTTTCTATTTTCAACTATTTAAACTAAACTATTTTCAATAGTTTAGTTTTATTTATTATTTGTTTTCAATCATTTAATTTTTAGGTCCAGTTTATATAGTTCAATATTCAAGTTACATGATTTTTTTGTTAAATATTGTTTTATTCCAATCAAGGTGTGTAGCTGCCAATAACGTAATAATTTTAATGTAATAAAGACCATAACGTGATAAATTGCCAAAAACATAAATAACATTTCTGAACTAATAAGTAATAACTTTTTGTCAATAATGTAATACGTTATTAGCTGGTAATTACACTATTGGCTTAGTGGGGGGAAAAAAAACTTTAAAGATGTAATAATATACTAATATCACTCTATTTATTATATAAAGCATCACATTATGGGAATTAGGAGTTGTATTAATTTATGTTAAGCTTTATTACACAGGGAATAGTATGTAGGTTTAGATCAGGGGTCTCCAACCTTTTATCTTCCTAGAGCTACTTTGACAAAATGAACATGGCCAAGAGCTACCAATGTTCAATATTAGTAGTAGCATGTATTCACATAGCTGATCTCCATCCAAAACAGCTGAATAGGCTTAGTACACTTTGTAATGCTCCTTTCAACTCCTTCACCTTCTCTGTTTGTATATTTGAATTTGGATTGTAACCAGTACAGTATATGAAGTGACTGTGCTCTCAGATTTATTAACTTTTTCCTTGAACCTTTTGGAGAGCTGTTTATGGCATTACGCTTCTGTGTGTGTGTTTGTGTGTGCGTGCGTGCGTGTGTGTGTGTGTGTGGGTGCGTGTGTGCGTGCGTGTGTGCGTGTGTGTGTGTGTGTGTGTGTGTGCGCGTGTGCGCGTGCGTGTGCGTGTGTGTGTGTGTGTGTGTGCGTGTGTGTGCGTCCGTGCGTGCGTGCGGCGTGTGTGTTTAGTTGTACGTGAAGCTGTGCTGTGACGATCCCCCCATGCTGGAGCACGTGGAGCAGCTGCTGTCGGAACTGAGGCCTGAGGGTGCCAGCGCCGCTGATGATGATGAGGATGATGAAGATGGCCCTCCCATAGATGATATAGCTGATGACTTCATTCACAGCAGTGATGAGGAAGAGAACGCCATGGAGCACTGATGGCTGTCTGTCCTCTCTGCAGTCAATGCATCTCTTATTCAGATTCACATTCTCTCTCTCTCACTCTCTCTCTCTCTCTCTCTCTCTCACTCTCTCTCTCATTCTCTCTCTCTCTCTCTCTCTCTCTCTCTCACTCTCCCCTCTCTGTTTCTTCCTCTCTGTCCCTCTTCACATTCTCACTTTTTGGTTTGGCCTTTCTTTTCATCTCCATAATATGTATCTCAGTATCTCTGGAGGCCATTTGTGCATTCTGAAGTGCTTCCCTCCCCCATTTGTGTGTGTGTGTGTTACTGTGACTGTGACTGCTGCTGAGGGGACAATCACATAGCAGGTGAACAGCCAGCAAAGGTGCCAAGAATATCAGAGAATACCAAACGTGGACAACGCACACGCCTCATACCGGATTCCATCAACACCCGGGGTGACTGCAGATCTGTGACCGCCAGCGTCTCAGCAGAGCGCAAGGCAGCAATCAGACCGGCAGTCGCGGTGTGAAAAAAATAAGATGCCACCCAACATTACTTCAGCTGCGAAGGCCACCGATGGAGGCTGGAATGTGTGAAAGTCAGACGCCAGTGGTGCAATGCAAAAAATTGTGGATAGGAAAAGACTAAGAATAGTTTTTTTGTTTGTTTTGTTTGTTGTCAAAGCATATTCACCATATGTCACCGTGTTGGGTGTAGATGCAAGACATGCCTTTTTTTCATTCTTTTTTTTTTTTGTAGAAGAACAAGTGGTGGCACCTGATACAACATCCTCACCTGCTGAAAGTACACACCAGGCCATTGGTTCCCGTAACTCATCTAAATGACAATGTCATGACAATGACAATGTCAATCGGACAAAAGTCTGTTGAAAAACGTCAGCGTCTGTGCCTGGACTATCTAACACTTCCTCCTTTTAAGCATGCTTAGAGAAGGGTGTCTTGTGTCATTTCTTTTAGTTTTAAGTGTTTTTTTATGTATCCTTAAGGAAAATGACATTATTTCTGTTGTATGTTTGTGTGTGTGTAACGTATGCATAATATTGTAAATGAGAGCAAGATAAGGATTAAAAATGCTTTCAGACAAATTCTTCAAAGGAGTTTTGATTTTTTCCTTTCCATTGCTCGGCCTAAGGTTTTCTGTCAGGTTAATGACTTCAAATAAGGCATATTATTTTGTAATTAGTGAAATGAATTACACTTGCTGTGTCTACGTGTGCCTGAATTACCCATGCTTATTTGTAACCTTACAACCTCAGTACATGTGGTTGTTTGTGTGCGTGTTGTTCCTGTGTGTCGAGTGAATACTTTATACCTGTTTTTTGTCAGCATGTCGACTTAATAGAATGCTTAACGCACTTGGTAAACTTGCATCTTTTCGCCTACAGTATATAAGGGTCCAAGCAGAGAAGCACTGTCTTATTGTGTTTCCGATGTCTGAGAGTTTGAAACTTCAGTGTGCCATTGGGTATGAACGAGTTGGTCCAGTTCTTCACCCAGTGGCATTATTGTATGTGTGGGCCCTTCAGTCAAGCTGGAGGCTCGAGGAACAGACCGTGTGCAACTATCAGTCTGACGACTGTGCTGCGGGCCAAGGTGAAGGCTGTGATGACATGAACAACTGCAGGTTTAGATTATGTTTTGATCAAGGGTAGTGATCTTTGTGCATCAATCAGACAAGCTAATTACTGATAAAAAAAAATACTTGATGAGGCAATTTAACGAGCACTTCTTGAGCAAACTATCTCTAATGCCACCATTTGTTGTGATTGCTGCAGTTTTGCTTGGACCCTGGTAGGCTAATCAACATGTGCGACTATATTTACCTTATGTAACTGCATTTTTATGTTTGTGTATGTGTATGCGTAGGCATAAATATCTCTGCCTTCCTGGAGGCGACTTGCAGACTGCTCTCAGAAGTGAGATGTGCATTTTCTGCGGGTGAGAGACCTGTCAGGAGTTTTAATTATGAAATGCCGTATCTTTAGCCAAATGCTGCATCTTTAGTCTTTAGCATTTTTATGTTTGTGTGTGTGTATGCGTAGGCATAAATATCTCTGCCTTCTTGGAGGCGACTTGCAGACTGCTCTCAGAAGTGAGATGTGCATTTTCTGCGGGTGAGAGACCTGTCAGGAGTTTTAATTATGAAATGCCGCATCTTTAGCCAAAAACAGAGCAGATCTTCTCTTTCTCTCTCTCCCTCAACACTTTACCTCAGGACACAAGTGCTGCTAACGAGAGAGAAGCTGCGATGAAGCCCTCGCTAATTAGCTGTTCAAGCGAGAATCATTCTCTTCTGCTTACTGCCTTCTGTGCCGTGTTTATTGGGAGTAAATGGTCATTCTTTTGAAAATCAGAGTCCTTTGTTTTGTTTCAAGTTGGATATGGTAATGACTTCTCACTCGAGCAACTATTATTTCTTATTTATTTGTCATTTATTCATTGTCTGAATTCTGCTTTGATGTTTACCCCAAGTGCTTTTGTGTGCTTTCGTTTTCACCTGAAGCACAATAAGTTGTGGGTTTGGTGCCAGGACCACACAAGTGAAAGTTATGTGTTGAGGCATAATCAACTTGAATGCTAATTCAAATCTTTTTCATCTAAATGGCTTTATTGTCACCATTTTTTATTCAATTGATTTTTTTTATTTGTGGCTTTGATCAAATGTTCTTTTGTGTGTCGGCTTTTTAAAATTGCACATTTTTGACATTTCAATTCAGGGCCTGCTCACACCAACACTTACTCCGAGATGAAGACACGGGGATAAGTTCAGATAAGTGTTAAATAAAATGGTGGCCTTCCTCTCCTCACCCAAAACGAATCTTCAGGCTTTTGGGGGGTGAAAAAAACAAAAAGACTGCATTTTGCCTCGCTTCCTCACTCCACTGTAAGGCACATTATCTCTCATCTCCCTCTCTCAGCGCGGCGATGGTGGCTGTGATAAGAACGCCGTTAGCGAGACTGTTTTGAAGCGAAGGGCGGCTTGACACAGAAGTTGTGTTTTTGTGATTCACAGATTGACGGAGATACAACCTGCGGTTTTATTTATAGCCCCTCTATTCACTCACCGTCACACGCGTGCACACACACACACACACACACACACCTGTGTTATCTCACCATTTGCACTGCTTGGAGGATTATGCCCTCGCTTGAAACAAGAAAATACCAGACAGACTCGATAGATACATGGGGAGATAGTGGCAAAAAGAAACAGATGGGAGAGAAAACTGACAAGGATCTGTGTTCAACATTTTGCACAGGAAGGAACATACCGTGCCATCGACTATAGGAATGAACCCCAATTTGTCCTAAATGAAGAAGGCTCTCTGGAAAGCCTGCCTTCACAAACGTGGAGCCTATAAGGTTGATGATAAAATGCTCTTGTGCATGGTTCAGTGAAATGATTTCTAGGGTGTTGTATAATAAAAATAATAACTAGATGTACCGCATAGCGGTACACCATATGACTGCCGCTCAGTCCTTTACATCCTCTGCGAAAATAAATCACACTTGTCACTTTGTCTCCGTCTTCTACTCCTTCCCCTACTCTTGCAACTTATGTGTATGCTTGTATGCTGCCTGTAGCCTATGTGTGTCTGTGCATGCATGCTTATGTGAGTGTGTGCCTGTGTGTGTGTTTGTGTGTGGATGTGTGCGTGTGTGTGTGCATGCTGTGTGGTTGTGTGTGTGGATGCGTATGTCAATTTGTCTTCATCTCTAGAGCCTGAGCGATATGGGATTTTGAAGGGCGATACCGATTTCGATATTTGAGCTTTCCAAAACTGATAACCGATAGGCTGATAGTCATTGTCAATTAGAATATAGGCCAAACTATCGACTTTCCTAATGAAAAGCTCTATACACTACAGTAATTTATTTGTTTTAAGAAATAAAAGAGTAGGGCCTATAGAATAAAAAGAAGAATAAAGGTCTTTGTTCTGTGATAACCACATTGCCACAGACTACATTGTGAGCAGTTTATGCTTAATGACTCTCCTTTTATGCAAGCAAAACATGTTACAAGTATGATCAGTTACTTTACTTTTAGCCTTTGTAGCCTAGCATGCAGAGATGGGAAGTAACGAAGTACAAATAGCCTACTTTAGGGGCAGCCGTGGCCCACTGGTTAGCACTCTGGACCTGTAACCGGAGGGTTGCCGGTTCGAGACCCGACCAGTGGGAACGGCTGAAATGCCCTTGAGCAAGGCACCTAACCCCTCACTGCTCCTCGAGCGCCGCTGTTGTTGCAGGCAGCTCACTGCGCTGGGATTAGTGTGTGCTTCACCTCACTGTGTGTTTCACTAATTCACGGATTGGGATAAATGCAGAGACCAAATTTCCCTCATGGGATCAAAATAGTATATATACTTACTTACTTATACTTATACTTCGTTACTGTACTCAAGTAGATTTTTCAGATATTTTTACTTTACTATTCATTTTTGAGGCGACTTTTTACTTTTACTCCTTACATTTTAACACAAATATCGGTACTTTCTACTCCTTACATTTTACAAAACTGGCTCGTTACTTTAGTTTCAAATAATTTCAGCCTACCGTTATTATTTTTCACATCATCAATTGCACTTGAAATTGAAACCACTACAAGATGACTCGATTTGGGCGGCATTCATTCGCGGCAAATCATTGCAGCTTGATGGCAGTAACGTTAACGTTAGCACATAGTAGTATGTCTCAATTAAATTTAGTCAATAGCCTAACGTCCTCCTCATCTCCTCGCCTTTGGTGCTTCCCTAACTTCTAGCTGCAGTGTAGCCTATCTTAGCAATAAGTAGGCTAGATGTAGCCTTGGGTCTTGAGCAGGGATATAGGCTAGTGGAGGCTAAACACAAGCAGACTAAACGCAGTTTACCCACCACTGAAATTTCAGTAACAGTTTCTCCACCTCTTATTAGAGTTTATCCACCAATTACAACTGTTAGCACTTAAAAATCACACTGTATTATCCACAATAACAATATGTACACTCATCAACACTCTATGAACCACTTAATGTCACTTGTATTGTTATAAACATTTGACAATAACCGCACCATCATCAAACATGTTCTGAATGCCTTTTCTAAAAATCTGATACCTTACTGTGATCACAGAATTCATAGTTTACCGACCTCTTATTTTACCACTACATTCCTGGTCTTGAAATATTCACAGGAATCCATAGGAATTAAATATTCATGTTGTTTTATCCATTATTTGTGCAGATGTCCATCTTATACACACGCATGAAGCCAACAAAGAAAATGCAAAAATAGAGCCTTTTGTGTAATTTTTCCATTTTGTGTAGTCATTCTATATCAGAACCTGACAAACAATCCAAATAGTCTACAAGAAACCTCAGAAATGCTGACTTTTATTGTCAGTATGCATTTTGGGTAACCAAAAGTCCTATGAGGAGTTTCCATAAGGCATTACAAAACGCATGAGCATACCTTGGCAAATAATGGTCTAAAATACTAATTTTTTAATTTTATATTGATCTACTTTTGCACACAGCTTTGCAAGACCTGGTGCTAGGGCTCAAATGTGTTTCTAAAATTATATCAAGTGACAGGGATGAAATGTAGACAATTCAGAGATGCTTGTTATCTCGCAGAAAGAAAAAAAACAATATTCTAGGCTCTGTAACTCTGTGCCAGTGCTTCCTAGGAAACTACAGGATCTGAGCTGTCATTCACACGACTACTTTTACTTTTATACTTTAAGTAAATTTCCAAGCCTGTACTTTGTTACTTTTACTTGAGTAAATAAGTTAAACCAGTACTTCTACTTTTACCAGAGTATTTTTTAACACAAGTATTTGTACTTCTATTTGAGTATGGAAAGTGAGTACTTTTGCCATCTCTGCTAGCGTGTGTGTGTGTGTGTGTGTGTGTGTGTGTGTGTGAGTGAGTGTGTGCATGTTTATGTGTGTGCATGTCTGTGCATGTGTGTGTGTGTGTGTGTAGGAAAAAAGAAAAACATTGTAATAATACAAAGAAACAAACAAACAAAACAATAAATAAAACATCAGAGAATTACTTAGAATTAAGTAAAAATGAGAATTCACGAGATGGTAAGGAGATAGATACAACAACACATACAATAGAATTAATGTAGTGAAAATAGGAAGACCCTGTAAATAGCAGCAGTAGAATGTAAAATAATTTGAGGCTACAAGATAAAAGTGAGTTAACTAAAAGCTCTCATATACAGGTGTGTTTTCAGGTCTTTTTTAAAGATGTTCACATAATTTGCCTGTTTGATGTACAGAGGCAGGGTGTTCCATAGCTTCGGTGCATAATGGATAAAAGCAGCTTCTCCGCTTTGCTTGTGGAGCACTTTAGGCACAATTAGAATATTAGCATTGGAAGATCTAAGTTTCCTTTGTGGTTGATAAGATATTAAAAGCTCAGAGATATATGAAGATGCTATATGCCATTTACAGCTTTGTAAGTAATTAACAGAACCTTAAAATCAATTCTATAGGAAACAGGGAGCCAGTGCAGTTCAGCCAAAGTCCTATTAGGCAAGTACCTCCACTCGGCGGCCATATTGCAGCGCTTTTTGGGCACTTATCGGGCATCTATTTCGGCAGAAATGCATGTGCGCAAGGCTTCATGACACCAAGCTTGCTCCAGCAGCGAGATCACACCACACGATTGGCACAATGTATTCACATGTCGACTTTTATGCCGCTGAAGGGGCGGGATATGTGTAGACAACTGCCATATTGGCGTAGTGCTTGTCATTAGAAAGTCTCTGGTTCAGCTAACTCGGGTTGATGTGCTCCCTCTTCTTGGTCTTAAAAGTCTAGCAGCAGTGTTCTGTTTGAGTTCCAATGTCTTTATATGCTTTTTGGGACTTTGGCAATGTTTCTCAGGTGGAAATCAGCTGTCTGGGTAACTTTACTGATATGGGGCTTGAAGCTTGTTACTTTTGCCAGGTTCCTTGCCAGGTTCCAAAGATTACTAAGAATGGTGTGTCGCTTTGATTTTGCTCCAACCAAAAGTAGTCATTTAGCTTTAAAAAATTGTTGCTCATCCACTGATTGATGAAGGCTAAGCATGCGATAAGGGAGAAAGGGCCATCTGGGTTCGTTGGCTTCACAGAATATAATTGGGTTTTGTCTGCCTAGCTGTGAAAGTTCTTGCTGACTTATGTTTCCTAACGGAACCATAAATAGGGAAAAAAGCAGAGGACCACACGTGATCAATGGTGTCGATGCTGCCCTCAAATCTAGAAGAATAAGGATTGAGACTTTGTTTAAGTCAGTAGCTAGTCTGAGATCATTAACTATTTTACTAGGGCCGTTTTTGTGCTGTGATTTGATCTCAAACCTGATTGGAATTTTTCGAGAATACTGGTTTTCGTTGAGGAAGGTATTAAGTTGATTACAAACAACTTTTTCAAGTACTTTGCTCAGGAAAGGTAGGTTTGCCTGTAATTACTCAGGATAGTATGGTCAAGATTTGACTTTTTAAGTAAAGGTTTCACGACAGCGGAAGCAGTCAGAAATATACATATATTTCTAATAAGGTATTTATTATCTTGAGAAAAAAGGGAGCCGAACTATCATATGCATTCTTGAGGAATCTAGTAGGGACTGGATCCAGAACACGTAGTCTTCTTCACTGTTGTCAGGCTCTGACTGAAACATAAACTCCCATTCAACCCACTGTTTGTGTTCATGTCATATTGATCCTTGAGAAACGGCTAATTCATTGGGAGACAGAGCGCTTGTCTTCTTTTTGAACTGCAGAGCGCTATTCCATGCACAGAGGGCCAATTTGAATTTACGAACACACCCCAAAATCTGTATCATGCTAGCTCTGACCACCCCAACCCCGTCACCCCAGAGCACTGTCCACTACAAACATATAACAACAGTACACACACATCAGTACAACAGCACACACACAGCCTGTTTCTTTCTGGCCCCCTCCTCTCCTCTGCTCGGCCTGCAGACATCAGTGAGACTGCAGTCTGTCAGCACCTGCATAGTCCTGGCCCGGAGCTGAAATTGATATTGCCCGGCCTTGGTCAGGCGCCAGCTCCGTAGCTGAAGCCGCTGTCTGATGGAGTGCCTCCGACTGAGACTCGTGGGGCAGCAGTCCGAGCTGTCGGAGTTACTGAGCACAAACACGAGAGAGAGAGAGAGAGAGAGAGAGAGAGAGAGAGAGAGAGAGAGAGAGGGACAAAGCCACCAGAGTCCCACAGACAGCACAGAGGGGGGTCAGGGATGTGCCCCTGAAGCCTTACGAAAACAGGACATGTGACTGAAGAGTTCAGATGCAAAGGCCTCTAAACGCCATCTCCGTCAAAAATGAGATTACGATGGTGAGTGAGTGCTCTGCTCTCCACAAATAGTATATGTTAATCAAATAATTTTGCTTCTAGGCAAAAACCTAAAGGAGCCTGATAAAAAATGTTTTTTTTCTTGACATGATGCATTTGTGGGTTTTGTTGATGCTCTTGTGTGTAAGAGTCCGCAGCTAAATGTAAGTCTTATTTCAGATAAAGTGTAGGCTACACAAAGAGCTCTGTGGACTGATGTGTTCTGGGCCTTGGGACACCTCCATGCGTTTATGCTGACCATGTGAAAATGCATTTAAGGATTCTAAGTGTCCAAATGTACGTAATGAGGCAGACTGAAAAACACTCAAATGACCAGGTATCAAATTACTGAGCAGGCCTGGAACACTGCTTGAGTGCAGTGCAAACAAAAGTGTGGTGTAAGGCAAAGCATTTTAGCACCGCTTCAACCCTTCAGAAGATTAAGGACGGGTTACACAAGGCATGTGAGTAAGACTTTCAATTAAATCTGTTGCTAGGCAGATAATTAAAAAAAAACACTTCTAAGCAGTGTGAAGACCGAGAGTGCTTAGGCCTATTTTTGTAGTTGTTCTCCATTGTACAGTACCTATATATCCATTGGTGTGATTGAGATTGATGTCATCAAGGACTGTCGGCAGCTGTGAGAATATCAGCGAAGACATGAAGGACTGTCGGCAGCTGTGAGAATATCTGATCTGATGGAAGGGGCTGTTATGACAGCACATAGACATGCAGGGTAAAAAATCTGTGCTCAGACCTGCTCAGGCACGTAGCAGACCAGGCCGTCTGCTTTCATGGCAACTATAACTTCCGAGAAATTTCTGGACATTTTGAAATCTTTGCCTCCTCTGCACCTGCCAGCCATAAAGCAAGCTCTCTTACTATCTACCTCTCCCTCCCTCTCTCTTTCTCATTCCCTCCCTCCCTCTCTTTCTCTATCCCTCTCTCTTTCTCATTCTCTCTCTCCCTCTCTCTTTCTCATTCTCCTCTGGGTACTGTGTTTGGAGCTATAGCTCTTCCCTGTGTTCTTTCGTCTCTCTGCCAGTGAAGGTCGTGGGTTTGTGAGCAGTAGCTCTGTCTCTTGGCGGAGCCTGATAGCATCGTCTCATTTCCTCACTGCCCCGTTGTGGCGGCGGATTTTTTATGTCGATTCGGGACACTTCCTCATCCTGCCTATCTCCCTCCACTTCATTATCCCCCTCTCTCTCCTTCTTTCCTCTTCTATCTTTCCCTGCATCTCTCTTTTCTCAGTCTGTCTTTCTTTCTGTCTCACCACTACCCCCCAACACCACTACCCACCACCACCATGGCTGCGATCCGTCTCGTGGCGTCCTTGTTGTTTCCTGTTTGTCGTTTTTAATCACACCACTGCGGAGAGGGAGAAACATGACATGCATTGTTTGGGGACTTGCTATCTCCTGCTGCGTTCGGCCGAAATCACTTCTGAGAAAATCAAGTTTTATGCTCTTGGTGTGACGTGCGGTCCGCTGTGAGAAAATCACTTGGCTCTCATCTCACCCAGTGTTACTGTCTGTACCCCAACGCCAGAGAGAGTGTTTATAAAATCGACAAGTACTTTTAGTGTGTGTGTGTGTGTGTGTGTGTGTGTGTGTGTGTCTGAGTAAAGAGCATGTAACGTTGCTCAGTAAAACCTGTAGGGACCTCTTTGATTTCTCTTACATTGCAATTAGTAAATTTCCCATGAGTATTAATGAACTGCCTTCCTTTAATTAAGCAAACATTTATAGTTATATGCTGCCAGTGCCCAGATCATTCAAAAATGCCTTGGTTAAATACAATGCCTGGCTCTGTCTGCATAATTAAATACCGCTGTATTGTGGACCGCTGGAATTTATTATGTGGTCAACTTGGCATACTTACATGTAACTTTTGACACAGATTCTTAAATCTGTTTATACTGTTTGAATGGACTTTGTATAGAGTACAGATACAATCTATATATTCATATACAATCCAAATAAAATCTTCTGTCCATGTGTTACAGTAATTGGTTTCAGGACTTGGATTTGTCATTATAAATATCAAGTGTGAGAGATCAGTTAAGTGGAGAGGAAAGTGTGAGAGATCAGTTATGTGGAGAGGAAAGTGTGAGAGATCAGTTATGTGGAGAGGAAAGTGTGAGAGATCAGTTATGTGGAGAGGAAAGTGGTCGTGTCCAGTCAAGGACATGCCATCACTTGGGAGGAAGCCAGAGAACCCAATCATCAAAAAAGAATGATGGGCCATTTGTCATTCATATTCAGTTATTAATGGAAGTTTATGTGCCTTTTTTTCTGAACTCTGTAAACTGATTTGGAGGCAGGCTGTGAGCTTTGTGTGTAACAAACGCATCACCTTGGTGACGGATATACAGCCGGAGCAGATGCTGCATTAAACTGCTGCCCAGGTGCTAATGGTGAAGGCTGTTGCTATGCAACCAATCTGAGCATTCATTCAGCCTACAGCCTGGTATAGTCTCCTGAGAACGGACTTCACTGTCAAGTCATTTGCTTTTACTGAGTGACTTCCGATTCCATGTAAGACCACTGTCAGCACTGTCCGTATAGGAAGTCCAAACACTGATGCAATTATAAAATGACAAGTTGAATTGAATGGATCTTTCTTTTGGTACATGTTAACCTACTGAATAGAGGCTAAAGTGGTGCATTTTGAAAGTGTAACATTTAAGCACAGTGGTTTGCGATCACTGTTATTGCCATCTGTTGTACATTATTGGCGCACGAGTTCACCTGATGGCAAGTTTTCTTTCCACCTTTGGCTTAATAAAACACATGCAGGGGAAGGCATGTTGTGATACTGCCAAGTTAACTGAGGCTTTATTTTTCATCTGCTTCAAAAACAATTACGGGATGGATGCCACCATCAACAGCCACACACTTCTTTATTAAATACATTTTTTTACAATGCACTTAACACTCCACAATAACTCTGGTGCTGAATCCTCAACACAGTGAGTATTGAAAAAGAAAAAATGGGACATTTCAAATGGACTTTTTAATCAGCACATTGATGTTTTGTGCCTGACCCCTTTCTTCAGCAGGTCGCCTTACCAGTAAATCAGTGGAAAGTTTGTAAATCAATGGAAAGTTTTCCATATTGACAAAAGCCTTTGTAATCACAGTACCCCTGTTTATATATAGAATGAACTGGAAAGTCACTGTTTTCAGCTGCCATTTAGCCTCAGTCCTCGTCACCCTGCTGAGGGTGGCCACTCCTAGTCCTCTCCTGGACCACAGCAGAATACCTGGACTCTTAACTGTACTTGCCAAAGGACAAATGATAATCGTCATCGATGATTAACGATGTATTGTCAAGTTTACGTTTAAGTTTGTTATTTGGTTAAGCTTACTTTGTTCTTTTGTTACTTTGTTATAGTATATTTACCTGAGTTTCACCTTACATTCAATGTTAAGTGATGTAAACCTTTATGGATTACTGGTACTAAATTCACCCACCCTACTCTAACCCTAACACTGTTAATTCACCCACCCTACTTGGTAATTATTTGAGGTAAAGTTCTTAAGTTCTTTTATGGAGTCAGATTAATCTCAGTTTCTTGTCATATTAACCATGGCTTTACCATTCTGTTCTAATGTTCAAGACACGTTTAAACATTTCTTGGCCAACACAATTATCATCCTGAGGAGCGTCTTGTGCCATCCTTACAAGGTCTAACGGCAATTTTTTCTATCTTTCTATCTATCTTTATTTTTTTTAATAATGAATGATCAAATAAATTAATATGTTCCCACAAAGTAATTATGGATCATGTAATGCACTGAAACAGATGAATGTAAATTCTTTCATTATTCTATTCTATTCACTCTATCTATTTCATCATAGTATTTTCCTATTTACTAACAGCGTTCTATAGACCCTTTCAACAATAAAAACAAAAACAATGCTTGAACATTCTATTTGGTTCCCAATCTACTTCCTCTGCATAAAGTGTCCCAGTGCCTTCCGTTTTACTTCCGCTACAAGGGACCTATCTTTCAAAAAAAAATGAACGGGAGTTAATGGAGAGATAACAATTATTTTTGGACGAATTGTCATAGATTTAAAAGCCTAACTCCCCCCTATTTCCACGGTCCCGTATTTCCACCGTCTTGCGTGTAACTTAATATCCATTTCTATACAAACCAAGACAGCGGACCTATCTTTCAAAAAAATATGATGAACATAGGTGGAGTTAATACCGTGGAGGAGCTGTAAACAAGGCTGCGTGTGTCACAATTTTTGGTCCAGTTTGAATTGTGCCGTTGAAACGGTGTAAAATTTCACACTATGCGTGGTTTAAAAGATAATTTTTAGGGGAACCAAACCAGATTTTGTTCAAATCTACAAGAAATGGCTACTGTTGTTCATTTAGTAAATGTTATTTTGAAGTGTTAAAAACATCGTTGTTTTAGAATTTTATGTTGGTTTTGTTCGATAGACTTCAAAAGTTATGTTGGTTTTGTGCGAATCCGCTCAGTGGACTACATCTCTTGTCTCGAACGATGTACGTTACCAACATAATGAAACAATAAGATTAGCTGTTATGCATCTTGCTGCCTGCTATGTCACTTAACAGTATCTAATGTACAGTCTATGGACGAATACAACTTACCTGATGTGTTTAATCCTCTGACTCATGGTATTTTCATCGGCAAGGAAAGCCCAATTAAGACCTGTTGCTGGTATGCTGGTACAATCTAGTGTAGCTGTGAATGAGCTAACGTCACTAGCGCGACTGATGGGTTTGTAGTCGTTGGAATTACGATCTTTCACAATGTTGTAATTCAATAGTTACGAAACAAACTGCAAATGTCTTTACATGAAAAATTGTCTTTAAAATTGACAAACATCATATGGGTAATTCAAGCCACAAGTCAACCGGGACCAGAAAATAATTTATTTTTCGCCATAGACTGGCGTTCAAAAATTTTTGAAAGATAGGTCCCATGGAGGCAAACGGAAGGGGCGTCACTGGGACACTCTATTAAGATAACATATGGAATGTTAAAACGGAAGCCTTGTGGGGCCAACTATGATGCTGATAATGGAACTCTCTTGAAAGGGTCTATATAAAGGTCAAAATTGCACTCTCAGAGCCTAAATCCATTAGCACAGGGCCCCTCAGAGGTGTGAGCTCCCCTAATCTTTTCACGCTATATTCAAATAAGTGTGAGAGCTTATTCAGTGTATATGTCAAGTTGCAAATATCTGCAGATAGTTCATTCTCTTGGCATGCTCATTTTTAAGAGGACTCTAAAAGACTCTATGGTGTTTACAGTCAACTCTTGTTTTTATTTTTTTAAATGATCCTAGAGAGTGTGATCTGAGATATGGTACCCAAACCTTGTATGGAAACTTGTTAGTACAGTTGCCTACAGTTAAAATTCAAGCTTGCACGTCTTATTCAGCCATGGAGATTGTACGGTTCCAAGATCATTATCACCTCCAGTCTTTGTACAGAACAGCTGAGCATAAAGGGAGGCACGTAAGATACTAAAACACCCAACACACACCATGAATTCGGAATTTGAAATGCTGCCCTCAGGCAGGCAGCTCAGGATGCCAAACTGTAGACTGAATCAATACAAGAACTCGCCATCAAGGTGCTAAGCAATTACAAATATCAGTGTATGCCTCTATGAAGTTGTATTACTTATTGTATTATTTATTGAATCTATTAACTGTGTTTATTACATGTTGGTTTCATCTGATGCTGTTGCCCATTTTCATCTGAGCCTGTTTTTGACCCATACTCAGTTGACCTATTTGATACTTGAGAACATTTCTGTTTGAGTTTTAATGTAAGTACGGGACAGGGTGGCGTGCATTGATGCTGTCAAATATGTTGTGAAGTGTGTGATACAGTATTCCAGAGTGAATATGTATGAATGTATAATGTATAAGGTCATTTGTGTATAATATGTATGTTGTAATTCTGTCAAAATACACTGTGTGTTATGCGACAGTGGCTTAAAGGTGAGAAACATTTTAAGTTCATCATTATTTATAACCATAATGCAATGGTGGTCTAATTTGCTTGTGTCCACACAAGGCTTGTTAAGGGTCAAATGTTTAACCTGTGTGCCACCTCAAGGTAAAGAATGAGTCAGCAAGCACACCACTGTTTCTGCTGAAGAGGCCACCTGCATGTCATGGGTTAAGCAAAGTGTCATTAACACACACAGGCAGCCACACACACACATCACATGCACATGTAGACACTCACAGTATGTACACATGCCAAATGAGATGGAGATGTTCTCACACAAGGGAAAACACACACACACACACACACACACACACACAGAGAGCATATTGAGGCAGATGGAAAGAGGATATTTCCCTTCACCTCTAGCAGAATGAGGAACCAGCTCAGCCTGTTCCCTGAGCACACAGGTGATGTGTGTAAACACCTGTGCGTGCTCCCTCACCTGCCTCTCTTTCTCACACACACACACACACAGATGAGGGACAGATGAATATGCCAGGCTGCAAACGCTAAACTAAACTACCCCCTGTGCCACACCCGTTGGACGTATCTATGCACTTCTCTTCCCTCACTGGGAAACATTTAAGGATCCTTGTGTTGAGATGGCAGCCGGAGTATTGAGGTCACATGCCGGTAAGTCCTGTCCAGTCAGATGGCACTGGTCATATCAGGAAGGAATTTACAGCGATAGAGAGGTTGGAGGATTTAGACTGGAGCTGAAGTTAACCAAATGTGTCTGTGTCCATGTGTGAACATGTTCTCTCTGTTCTCATGTTCTCTGACCCCTTTGTCTGTCTCCATGTGTGTATGTGTTTCACTCCTTTAGAAATTCCACAGACTTAGAGAAATTCTCATTTGAGGGCACTTGTGTCCAGTTAACTCTATTGTTGTGTGTGTAGTCCGACACTAGATCCTTGTTTCAGGGAAAGACTGAGAGAACAAACTGCTAGATGAATTAGTTGTATCAGCTTAAAAAGAAACACCACAAGCTTGCAACTGTAATTTCATATGCTTCGTTAATTGTTCATAGATGACATTTACATTGACTTTGAAAAGGTAGAATCTAAATACTCACTCATAAACTAGTGTGAGAAATTTACAAGCTGATGCATGTTGCATTGGCATGTCAACAGGTGTGCAGCAGCCTCTGTCCGACTACAGGATTGTGCTGCTGGGGCACAGAAGCTCTGGGAAGACCTCAGTGGGGAGCTCCATCCTGGGTTCGGACAGCGCCACCGAGGTGGGGCGGACTCTCCGCTGTGTCCAGAGGGAGGGGGAGGCAGCGGGCCGGCGTGTGGCCCTGGTGGAGGCGCCCGGCTGGTGGAAGAACTACTCGGTCAGGGACACCTCCGAACTGACCCGACGAGAGATCCAGCTCAGCGCCGCTCTGTGTCCACCGGGACCGCACGCCTTTCTGCTGGTCGTGCGACTGGACGCTCCTTTCACAGAAAAGCACAGGCGAGTGGCGGAAGAGCACGTGGGACTCCTCGGCGAAAGAGCCTGGCATTACACCATAGTGCTCTTTACCTATAATGACCGCTTAGAAGATGACCTTATCGAGCAGCGCATAGGAAGTGACAGGGAGGCCCAGCATCAGCGCCTTGTTGAGAGATGTCAGAAACGTTGTCACGTCCTCAACGTCGATAAAAGGGGCGCCAGTCCTCAGGTCGTGGGGCTGCTGGAGAAAATTGATGAAATGATGGCGGGAAGCAATGGCCAGTGTTACGAGGGAGAAGGAGTGAGATGGGAGGAGTGGGTGGAGAGGAGGTCTATAAAAGCCGTCAGAGCGGAAGAAAGGATGGCAGGCCAGGAGCCACAGGAGGAAGCCAGGCCTGGTGAGTCACTGAGGGTTTGGTTGGAGTCTACTTTTGAGTGTCAGCGAGTGTTTTAAATCTTACACTCAAATGGCAAACGGAGACCAATGTTAACCGTTAATTGTTAATGGTTTTTGACTTCGGCGGAATTGAAAGGGCTTGCAGGGGACAGACAGATGATGACAAATGTGCCTCTTTTTCTTCTCCCGCAGGACAGAGAGGTCATCTTTCCAAGATGAGGCTTTTACTGTTGGGCAGCAGAAGAGCTGGGAAGAGCTCAGCGTGTAATACCATCTTGGGCCGGCGCTGCTCCAGGCCTGGACGGACCACCCAGTGCGCGTTGAGCCAGGGGGAAGCTGCCCAGAGGCAGGTCACCGTGGTGGACACGCCCGGTTGGTGGAGGGGCGTCTCGGCGGCCGACACCCCGGAGCTGACCAAGCGCGAGGTGGCTCTCGCCGCGTCGCTGTGTCCCCCGGGGCCTCACGCGATCCTCCTGGTCCACCGCGCGGACTTCTCCTTCGGGGACGAGGAGCTGAAGGCCTGGGAGGAGCACGTGGAGCTTCTGCTCGGCGGCGGGGGGGCCTGGGCGCACGCCCTGGTGCTCTTCACCCACGGCGACTGGCTCGGGGAGCGGTCGAGCTCCCAACAGTATGTGAAGGCCGAGGGCGAGGCGCTACGACGTCTCGTGGAGAAATGCGGGGGGCGGTCTCACGTCCTGGACAACAGCGTGAGTTGCGCTGACGGGTCACAGGTCGCAGAGCTGCTGGAGAAGGTGGAGGGGATTGTCGGGGCGAGAGGTAGCCATTACATGCAGGACAGAGCGAGAACGAGAAGCCTGGAGAAGGGGAAGCTAGCGGCGCTGAAAAGGCCAGTCAGGAGGGCCAAGCAGCAGAGGCAGTGCAGGAGGACCAAATCCTTCAAAGGTGATTTTAAGCACAGAGTGGATTTGAAGAGTTCAGATGCAAAACCCTCTAAATGCCGCCTCTGTCAAAAATTACATTACATTACATTACATTACATTACAATACATTTGGCTGACGCATTTTTAGCCAAAGCGACTAACAACATGGTAAACAGTTTAAGTTTTAAAGCAATTAAACAATTGAGCAATTGAAAAATGACCATGGTGAGTGAATGCTCTCCACACATAGTATACGTTAATCAAATAATTATGCTTCAAAACCCGCTAAATACCATTCTCTTTCTGGTCTGACATATCCACTTGTAGACAAAAACCTATAGGACCCTGATAAAAAAAAACGCTCATTTAAAAGAAAAGTGGTCAGACATATTTAGAGGGTTTTGCATCTGAACTCTTTTGTTTTCACTCTGAAGGCATTCTGGAAGCATGACAAATATACTGTTTTCGGAATGTTATTTGCATTCATTTGCATGTCTCTGGCTTTGATCTACAGATGTAGATTACATATAATATAGGCTAGATACATAGATAACACATCTGATATAAAGAGCCATAGAATGTAGAACACAGTTATGAGACAAGTGTTCCTGTGTGCAAGCACAACTGCATCTTTATGATCATTATTAGAGTTGTGCAGAGTTTAATCATTATTATTTTGAAGACAAAGACTACGCTAACTTTTAAATCAACACCGCCATCAGTGGTTCACACATTCACTTTCATGTCTCTTGCATGTGTTATGATTATTATTTTTTCTTGAGGGGAAATTGGCTTTTCAAGATCTGCCAGCATGCTTTAATAACTTGACCGTAGGAAACCCTACATGTTATTATCATGACCAGCATCAGAAAAGTAGCGTTTGAGGTGTTCATATGAGTTCATAGCCAGCATTAATCTTGCCAGTTAAATTGGCCCACCATGCAATCAAACTACAACTAACTTTGTTGTAAGACCACAAAGACAAAAGCATTTTGTTTACACAGTTATGTTTAGAGAAGACTTTACTGCTGCACTGTGTGTTTTGCTGATTCCTTGTGTCTGACTGCATTTGTATCTGACAGGAGACTCTGTCCAACTCTCTACTCTGAGGATTGTGCTACTGGGTTACAATCAGTCGGGGAAGACTTCCGCTGGGAACGCCATCCTGGGCGCGGAGGCCTTCGACATGAAGCACACCACCTCCTGTGCCCGGCGGCACGGAGAAGTGTCTGGACAGCAGTTCACCGTGATCGACACGCCCGGTTGGCACAAGAGCACGCCGGCCGCGGGCACCCCGGTGTGGACCAGACAGGAAATGATGCGTGCGGCGTCGCTCTGCCCACCGGGGCCTCACGTCCTGCTGCTGGCGGTGCGTGCCGACGCGTCCTTCGGCGAGGACGAGGGGCGGTCGGCGCGGGAGCACCTGGAGCTTCTCGGTGGTGAGCGGATCTGGTCACACACGCTGGTCCTCTTCACCTGCGCGGACTGGCTGGGCAGGGGCGCCACCATCGAGCAGCACGTGGAGAGCGAAGGCCAGCCGCTGAGGGAGCTGCTGGACAGGTGCGGGAACCGCTACCACGCGCTCGGCAATAAAACCGATGGCGCCAATGGCGCCGCAGCCAGCGGTCAAGTCGCCAGGCTGCTGGAGAAGGTGAAGGGGCTGGTGCTGCTCAACAGTGGCGGTCATTTCAATGCAGCAAGCCTGCGGTCAGAAGGAGAGGGGGACGGGGAGGAAGTGGACTCTGGCGAAGACAGACACCGGAGGAAGGACATGCTGGAGTGGAACTGGACGAGACAGGATGTGTCTGACGAGCCCAGGCGTCAGGCTGAAGGCAGAGTCCACAGGTCCACAAGGAACACCTCCAGCTGGTTCCACACAGAGGAAGCCATCCAACCTGCAGAGACCCCCCGGCCTTCTGATTGTCAGGAGAGTAAGTTGATTAGCATTTCTTTTCCATTTGCACTCATATATTGAGGGGTTGAAGTACAAAGGCTGACATACATTTGTAACAATGTTTGTTTGCAGTGTAATAGTAGATCATAAGATTTTAGGCTCCCTGAAGTTATCTATTTTTACAAACCAGCAACCGTTATTAATGAGGGTCTAGAAGATCAAATTCAGCGCACCACCATAATCTTTAGAAGGGCCTTTTCATAAATCCCAGATCGATATGAAACCAACCGTTGAAACCTTAAAAACATAGAATCATGAAACAATTCTTCTCAGGAGCAGAAGCACTTTCAGGACTATCATTACAGACAAAGCATGACCTATCCTGGGTCCTCATGGTCCCGGGAGACCGTGTGATCATGAATGCCCCCTGGGCAGTAACATTTAAAGCAAATGCACAGCTTCCGGACTGTTGCGAACAACTTTATTTAACAGTGGCTCTGAGAAATGTTAAGAGCTATTTTTGTCACTTGTGGCAGGGGGATATTTAAGTTATAAACATACTACCTAGCTTTTAAAACTTTTTTGTTGTTGTCGGTGTTGTCTTTTTTTTTTTCGCCAGTGAGTGAAGAGGACGGCTCAGACGATGTGTTTCTAGAAGATTCTTCCACCGAGAGATGTCCCCTTCTTCTCCCTGTCTGTGGATCTCTCACACCAACTGTCCTATCCTCAGAAATATGAGACAGTGTTTCCCTCCAGCAGCTGTGGGTTCTTCGGTCTAAAACACTCTGGTAGCAGAAGTAGTGTGTAAGTTGTGCGATCCGCCGGCCAGTTTTCAAAACCCAATGTGGCCCTTGAGCCAAAAAGTTTGCCCACCCCTGCCCTAGCCCCTCAGGCCCCTGTGTTATAGTAGTTATTTAGGGCGTACTCATTGGGTGTCAAACATGAACATCTCTTCATCCTAGTTTATGCTTTGACTCTGAGGCTGTGCGTCAAAATGTTAGTCATTTGCAACTATTAAAGACTCAAAAAGTTATTGGCTCCGGTCCTTCCTTGGGTTCAGTCATTTGAAGTGGCCAAGCCCTGCTGCTGCCACAGGCCCCTGAGTTGAAGTAGTTAATCAGGGCATGCTCATTGGTTGTCCAGCATGAGCATCTCTCCATCCTAGAGTCATTTTAATGTCTATGGTGCAGTGCATCTCCATCCTAGACTCATATTAATGTCTATGGTGCAGTGCATCTCCATCCTAGACTCATATTAATGTCTATGGTGCAGTGCTATTCATGCTCTGCTCATTGGATCATGAGCATCTCTCCATCCTAGAGTCATTTTAATGTATTTGGTGCAGCGCATCTCCATCCTAGAGTCATATTAATGTCTATGGTGCAGTGCATCTCCATCCTAGAGTCATATTAATGTCTATGGTGCAGTGCTATTCATGCACTGGCTCTGCTCATTGGATCATGAGCATCTCTCCATCCTAGAGTCATTTTAATGTCTATGGTGCAGTGCATCTCCATCCTAGACTCATATTAATGTCTACTGTATGGTGCAGTGCTGTTCATGCACTGGCTCTGCTTCCAGTGTGATTTCAGTACCAGTCTCGATGTAAGCCAAAATAACTGACTGGCACACAGTCTGGCAAGACACATCAGCAGGACCAGTGGGCTATGAAGCTATGGACATCCTCAAAGCATTATTAGTAACACAGTAATGTATAGAAAATACGAGTGGTTCATCAGCCAGAGGTGCAGACCCACCCATTCTATATAGTTTTAAATATGACCTCCAATATCCAATAACAGATGCTGTGATGAGCTACGTATAAGCATTTCAGAAATGTGTATAGTTATCATTATATTTCATTTCATATATGTTTAATTGAAATATGTAAAGCTGCATAAGATGGATAATGAACAATAGATTTGTGCGGTTACGTTATGTACTCTATATGTCAAATCTGGACAAGAGATTAGTAGCTACTTCATGGAAGATGTAAAATAAGGGTATTTGAATAATTCTTGGAGATATATATTTAGATGTTTCTTTAAAGACAGAAAAATATGTCTTTAAAGACAGAAAAATATGTCTTTAAAGACAGAAAAATATGTCTTTAAAGACAGAAAAAAACCTCTCAGGTTCTGCAGCTTTTTTCGCCTTGACTATACTGTACGCTTTTAGTGTGAAGCTGTGAGGCTCGATGCAGCGCTTTTGAACTCTGCTTTTGAGAGCTCTGCTGTTTCAAAGAACCCTTGGCCTGGATGGCAAGAAAGCTGCCATTAGCTAATGAACCACACAGAGGAAAAGAGAGAGAGAGAGAGAGAGAGAGAGAGAGAGAGAGAGAGGGAGAGAGAGAGAGGGGGAAGAAAAGACAGGTGTGAAAAGAAGAAACCCAGTAGATTAAAGGTACAGATAGATAGAGAGAGATGAGAACAAAGAAGCAACTGAAGGAGGGGATGGGGGGTGGAAAACTGTGTTTTTTGTTTATATGGTCCTAAGCCTCTAGATCCAACCGACGTGATAAACACTCTTGCCTTCATCCTCAACTCAAACACAGACACGCGCACACACAGACACACACACATATATACACAGGAAATGTTTTCTGTGAAATCACAGGTCTGAATAATGCATGGGCCGGATGGTTGGGGCCCTCGCGGCCCCCGTTTAGACTGCATAATTAATAGGGGAGCGGTGACGGCTCCCGGAGGAATATAATTATGGCGTGATTGTTTAAAAAAGCGGACAGGGCCGTGAGGAGGGAGGACTCATTCAATACTTTAATCGTGTAATGCTGCCGTAAGTGGCTGTGAAATCAATGGGGACCCTGCGAGACGACCACTTTGTGTGATACCCTCTCATCTCTGGCTCTCACCCCAACACACATACACACACACACACACACATACACACATACATTGTTTGTTTTTTGTGATGAGAGATGCTTTTGAAATCGTTAATCCATTTCCTGCGGACCCTTTAAACTTTCCGTTTTTGGTTACGGAGAAAATAACAAAAGCCTCCCAAAGAATCACTGTTTTTCCCTCACTGAATGTGAATATCTCTCTCTGTATCATGAATGACCTCTGCTTTTTGAACACTCCACACAGGTTTGCAAACTCATCCTCAGTAATACTAATAACCTGGAGCTGTTGAGCTCATGGTCTTTAAGCTAAAACATCACACTCTTCCAGCCGGGTCTGACAACCAAGCTATGCAAATCTCACCTGCCGAAATAATGCACATGAATAATTAACCAGCAGACTCTGATTTACACTGCAGCTTTTTTAATTATGAAGTCTGACACTCTATAGTTGATTACCGATACCTATGTGAATATGGCAGAGCCAGTGCTGTCAGGAAGTGTAGGGGTAGAGCATTGCTATTCAAGTCATTCCCAGCGCCTGGGCCAGTAACCCCTGGGAAGATTGACAGCTCATTATTGTGCTGTTTATGCACTTTTAGCAAAGGAAAAAACATGTTAGAGTGGACTTCAAGTGTGTGAACTCTTATCAGAAGAATGGGATATTGTGCCTCTACATGTTCTACAAGGGTCTCTTTAGTCCTTCTCCTGGGTGGAGAGAGTGAAGAACTGAAGAGAGAGAGAGAGAGAGAGAAGAGAGAGGGAATAGAGTAAGGCAGTGAAGAGAGAGAGAGAGTGGGTGAAGGAATGGTGCAGTGGAGGGACTGAGAGAAGAACTCTTTACAGTGAAAAGAGTGACAGAGAAAAGAGAAGAGAGACTGGAAGTGGGCATAAGAGGGAGAGAAGAAAAAGAGAGAGAGAGAGAGAGAGAGAGGGAGAGAGAGAGAGAGAGAGGAGAAAGAGAGAGAGAGAAAGAGAGGGAGAGAGAGAGAGAGAGAGAGAGAGAGAGAGAGGGGAGGGAGAGAGAGAAAGAGAGAGAGAGAGAAAGAGAGAGAGAGAGAGAGAGGGAGGGAGGAGAGAGAGAGAGAGAGAGAGAGGGAGAGAGAGAGAGAGAGAGAGGAGAGAGAGAGAGAGAGAGAGGGGAGAGAGAGAGAGAGAGAGAGAGAGAGAGAGAGAGAGAGATGGAGGGAGAGAGAGAGGGAGGGAGAGAGGGGGAGAGAGGAGAGAGAGAGAGAGAGAGAGGGAGAGAGAGAGAGAGAAGAGAAAGAGAGAGAGAGAGAGAGAGAGAGAGAGAGAGAGAAATAGTGTTCTGCAGTGACTGATATTTTGAGACATACAGTGCAAGTTTACCACATTTTGTTATTTTTCAGACTCATCTTAATAATAATCATCTCCTAATAATGTCCAGTGAATTCATTTAGGCACAGGTGGACTCCAATCAAGTTGTAGAAGCATCTCAAGGACCATTGTAGGATGCACCAGAGCTCAATTGCAAGCATCATAACAAAGGGTCTGAATACTTATGTAAATGGAATATTTCAGTCCTTTATTTTTATACATTTACAAAACACTCCAAAAACCTGTTTTTTTTTGTGGAGCGTTGGAGTATTGTATGTAGATTAATGAGAAAACATAATGAATTTAATCCATTTTAAGATTAGTCTGAAACATAACAAAATGTGGAAAACTTTCTGAATACTTCAATTTTTAAAGGGAAGTTCCAGAATTAAAACAACCTGGGGTTTATTTGTGGTTGATAATGGGGTCACACAAAGGTTTTCAATTTATACTAATTTATACTAATGGAATGTTTACATTGTATGTTTAATAATGTATAATGTTCATGTTAAATAAAACCACATAACGCATACGTGGAGAAGGAGAGGAACCTGCGTATGTGTGGATATTAACAGGCAGTGGGTGTGTGGAGCTTTTCACAGAGAAGCAGACACAGTGCGGGGTCCTCGACAGGTGATAACGCAGCGTCTCGGTCTGCGAGAGCCCCACTGGGTGGAGAGGTGGAGAGGTGGAGAGGTGGAGAGAGAGAGCGAAAGAGGAAAAGAAGCACGGCGATGGAGAGAAGCACTCTTTGAAGTGAAAGAGAGGGAGAAAGAGAGGAATGCAGAGAAGACATGGGGAGAGAGAGAGAGAGAAGAGTGGTACATGTAAGTCTCCAGTGAAATGCAGAAAGAAGAGAGGGGCGAGAGAGTGAAGTGAGAGAGAGAGAGAGAGAGAGAGAGAGAGAAGGAAGAGAGAGAGAGCACGAGAGAGAGAGAGGAGAGGGAGAGAGACAGAGAGAGGGGAGAGAGAGAGAGAAGAGTGGTACATGTAAGTCTCCAGTGAAATGCAGAAAGAAGAGAGGGGCGAGAGAGTGAAGTGAGAGAGAGAGAGAGAGAGAGAGAGGGAGGGAGAGAGTGAAGTGAGAGAGAGAGAGAGAGAGAGAAAGAAGGAAGGAAGAAAAACATTAAAGTGAGAGGTGCTGGGCAGAGGAAGAGAAGAGTCATTTTGAGGTGAGCAAGCAAGAGGGATGGACTTCAAGAGTGAGATAAAATGGAAAGAGGGAGAGATGGAGAAAAAGAGATGGAGAGAGAGAAAGGCCCAACAGGAGGATTGAGCGGGTGGGCAGTGACGGTGGCAGGTGGTAAGGCGCGAGCACACAAGGGCCCAAGCAGAGATAAAGAAAGGATTTTTAAAGAAAAGAAAAGTAAAGGAATAAAGGGAAAAGAGTGGGAGCTGTGCACTCAAGAAATAGAGGGAGGGTGATGAAGAGAGAAAGAGAGAGAGAGAGAGAGGCCCTCATTTATCAACCGAGCGTAGAAACCAGTGTAGATCTGAACGCATCTTACGACGGGACTCTCGTGTTATTCATGAAACGTTCGTATCACTGGCTCTCCAATGTAAGAATGAACGCGTGTTGGTAAATGTGGTGGCTGACAAGCGTAACTTAAAAAATAGCTGTAAGCAGCAAGGACAATAGCTGTAAAATAGCTGTAAGCCAAGCAGGATGGGGTCACAAGTCCATGTACCAAGTTTTGTTTTGATCCGTGCAAGCGTTGCATAAGATATGAGCCTACTTCTTGTGATTATAGTGCCCCCCTAGTGGTCAAAAGACACCAAATGTATTGTGCGTCCTGAGGATGGGGTCCCAAGTCCATGTACCAAGTCTGGACTACATACATCAAAGCCTTGCTGAGATATGAACTCACTTCCAGCTTGGCGGCTTCGCGACTGATTTTGATGATGGGTGAACGCTTTTAAAAATCAAAAATCCTTTCTGGAGGTCCATAATACGTGCAAAAGAGAAACATTTCTTACCTCACGATAGCCACAGTGATGTTGCAAGACCATCGCTTGAAAAATAATATTTATCACTGTTGCGCTTTCCAAAGTTACATTTTATCTACATATGGCAACCTTAAACCATCAAATGTGTCAACATAACAGGCTGCATTATGGAAAGTAGGCTACAAAAAGTCTTAGGTCAAAGATATTCCGTGAATTCAACTCTTCAAACTTGTGCACACAAGACTTGACATGAGATTTGAGTATAGCCACTTTGATGTGTTTTTGTGTGAAAATGAGCATCCGTCTGTCCTACGCCTGTTTTATGCTGTTCAGTACGCTTGTTCTGTACATGGGGGCCAGTGTGTCTGTGTGTCTGTGTGTATTTGTGTGTGTGTGAAGGAGTAAAGCTTGACAGACAGGAAGTGATTAGTCTCCCAGGTTTGGCTCTCATGTTCCGACACAGACCGGCATAGACCCCTCACCGCTTTCTTTCTTTCTTTCTTTCTTTCTTTCTCTCTCTCTCTCTCTCTCTCTTTCTCTCTCTCTCCCTTCCTCCCTCTCCCTCTCTGCCCCCTGCAAACCTGTCAGCGGCTGTTCCGCCCAGACCCCCCAATGCAGGAGGAGGATTTCACAAGAGGCTGGCTCTGTGCTGTACCCCCCACACCTCCACCTAAGAAAACGTCCCTTACAAGACCCTAACTTTTGTCATGAAATCCTGAGCAAAATCTAACTGAAAACTCGACAGCCACAACACATAGTGATGATATATTATTGGTGTGAGTAATCACATAAGCCTTTAATCTCAAATTGGAAAAAAAAATTGAGATGCTCAAGGCATGTGTGAAAGTCACAAATGCCTGTTTACTTGCTGACCTGAAACAGTGTCATGTAATATTCTATTCTATCTCTCTCTCTCTCTCTCTCTCTCTCACAAAAAGGAACTGCACCTTCATGAATTTCTTGATTGGCCAAGTAGAACTAACCATATGGAAGGGTAATCGGTTGGAGGAGGCTGGATTGTTAACCTGGTGGACATTAAAAGCTTTGGTGGAATCAAGGATTAGGGTTGAGTATGTTATATCTTTAAAGTTTCGGACAATATGACTCTTTTTTCACAGAAATGGTGTATTAACAAAGGTCTGATCTCCATTGCTGATGGCATCCTGATGATATGTGGTGATATGTGGGGTTATGCCATGGGGTGGTGGCAACTCTCTCTCTCTTTCCCTCCCTCCAAACTGCTAAGTGAAAGGGTGACTGACGTGATTATGGTGTTCATTTTGCTAATGCCCAAAAGCCTGTGTGTCGATGATTGTTTTCAGGAGGATTAGTTAATGACGCGGCCTGTTCCGGCATTAGACTTTTTACAAGGCACTCGTGATGTCTAGACAGGGTAGTGGACATGCATGCCTATCATGGATTAATAAGACACACACACACACAAAACACACACACACTCTGACAAACACAAACATAAACATGTAGCTGGGATATCACTTCCTTTGGGGCTTAGCTGGAAAGGAACAGCAAACAATCACACACACACACACACCTCTGGAGTATTTTGCTTGCACTCTGAGGCAGTGCCGCCCGGCCCAGTGTCGGCCTCAGCATCAAATCCTAATTAGCTCCTCAGGAACACAGAGTCGTTTCTGGATTAAGAGATTAATCGCCTGGCTTTTTGTTGTCATGGAAACATGCTAGCAGGAACAAACGCAAAAACAGAACCCGACCAGCATCCACAAAACAAATGAAGGAGATGCTGTACTGGACCTGGCCCTCCCTTGGAGTGGACTCCATTGGAGGCTCGATCGACCACAGCTGTCTGCCTTACCTTAGATAAAGCGCCATGCCTGTTTTTTTGTGTGTTTTTCTGTTTTGTTTTGTTGTTTTTAGCACTATCTTGGCAGTAGAGCGAGCCTCAAATAGTTAATTATCAAACTAATCAGCAGGGCTTCCAGGAGGGGATTACAAGGAGGTATGTGAAATCTCTGGCCGGATGAGGAGGAAGCAGCGGCTAAATGAAAAAGTGAACGCCGAGATCCACATCTCAATTACCCAGCAGCGTGCTGGAGGGAAGAGGAGATTGTCAGGGGCTGAACCGTAATCCTCTGATTACTGTGTGTGGCCTCCTGTGCACATGCATATGTGTGTGTGTGTGTTTGTCAGCTTAGAGTAGTCAGTTCATCGTAGTCTTTTAATGCATATACTGTGGGTGTAGGTTTACTTTCAAAGTTATGTTAGTTTGTAGTGTGTGTGTGTGTGTGTGTGTGCGTGTGTGTGTGTGAAATGATCCCTGCACATTTTCAGTCTGGGCCAGGGTATGTTCAGTGCCCTTGTTATGAGGGGTTTCTGCCGGCTCTAGAGTGTAGGGTAGACGGTGGATTTGATGCCGCCACTCATTTCGCCATGTAAGTCTCAAGTATATCGCCTGCTGCTGTCTTCTATAAATGGAGGCTCTCTCCTTGTCCATGTCTTCAGCCAGGAAACTTGTACGACTATGGTTTATTAGAAAAGGTATTCTGGTATTTTGAAGCAAAAGTTGTCCTCTCTCTGCCTCTGGAATTTGGTAAACAAACCCTGGGAATACGGAATAAAAAAACAGTCTGTGGAAAGTAGCACTAAAGTGCTGCTCCTTGAGTATACAGTAGGGACAGCAAAGAGCACTTGTCTGTGGAAAATCCAGAGCCAAAGAAAAAGAACTATAGAACCTAATTATCAGTGTTTTCAGCCTATGAGAGAGAACAAAGGTAATACCGAGCCTTCACAAATATCAGACATGTTTTTGAAGTGACATTCTGTGATGAATAGTGAGCACTCAAGGACATTAATTATTTTTTTCCTTTTCAAAATGTTAATGTCCTCCCTTAAAGAAGGTAAAAAGGGTAAACTGATGTTTCTGAGTTTTCATGGACATCAACTCTGTAAAAGTGAATTTTACAGTGAGAAACATTATTAATAATCCATCTCTCTCTCTCTCTCTTTCTTTCATTCTTTCTTTCTTTCTCTCTCTCGATCTCTCCTGTGGCCTATACATAAAAGATCATTAGCATCTTGGCTAGTATATTAGGTGAACCCACTTACCCTGACAATGAGGGTACAGTACACACATGGATCAAGAGGGCTGTGTTCGACAGTGTGCGTGTGTGGGTGTTTATGTGTGGGTGCATCCACACATTATAGAATAAATCCTGTGCATTCTTATTCAGATTTAACAAATCTGTGGGGCAAATCTGTGATTTAACAAATCTTGCTGTAGTCCCTCTCCCACCTCATCCTCACTGATGTATATATGACGCTTCCTGTTTGCCCTTGGGGCTACCAGGCTGTCATCTCTGTCATTGCTGCTGCTTTATCCCTCCTCCTGGTGAGATGGGCTTTGGTCTTAGCGTCAGGAAGCAGCATCTTCAAAGGCACGCACATGCTTACCATGCAATTACCCTGTATGTTATTACACATTTAATGCCCAGGCACGTGTACATGGTTTTGCCCCTCACATGTCTGTTATGAAGACGAGGCGCAGGCCTTCAAGCACATTGAGCTGGTCTACATGCTCTATCTAGCTTCATATTTTGCTAAGGGCAGTTTCCGGCACCAGCCAATCAAATTATGGTTATACCGTAAGTCATTTGCATAGCTACCGTCGGGAACACCCACTGGCATGCGTTGACGGAACGCAACTGTGTGTGGGAGCCGTAAGCCTAGTCCAAGACTTAAAGCTATTGTCAGTGTCGACTTACATTTTGTCCCGTCCAAGACTGAAAGCTAATGTCAGTGACAGTGTAGACTTACCTTGAAGTTTTGTTTTTAATCAGTCTAAGACTAGGTGTTAAGTTTCCTGTGTTACAAGTAGGGGATTTACCACTGTGGCCACTCAACCGCCAAGCCTTAACATTACACAACATGGTATGGGATACTACTACTACAACAACAATAACAACAAGAAATATAGCTGGAAGCATCAATGGGGGGTGGGGGTGGGTCAGTCCAGTAGGCCAGAGCACTCGCAGGTTTTATTCCAAACAACCAAAGGTTGGCTTCACTGCCTGTTTGGCGTTTTGCTCCTACGGGCAAATTATTTTGATAATGGCTCCAGAAAGTAACGCATGTGTGAGCCATGGTCTGAAGATCATGTATGTCAAGTTTCGTGACAAACAGAGAAAATGTGTTACCTGTGTTGTGTCTTTTTCCAGTTCTCTCTGTCAACTCAGGTCCTGATAATTGCCAATCATGACGTCACGCAGGAGTTCAATTCTGAGCCTTCAAAAAAAGCGACCTGCAGGTCAATACATAATTGTCATAATATTTGTATAAAGTGCTTTCTTTACTGTATTACTGAGTGCTACGGGCCGGATTACAGAAGCTTCCTAACTCACAAATCCTATCTTATCTGTTGGGTAACTATGGTAACTACGTTAAGAAAGTCATTACCAAAGATTCTAGAACAGAGCGCTTTACTTATATGAAGTAGCATTAATCAATATGAGGGGCAGAGGGGGATAAATGTTGTAATATAAAAATAATTTAGCAGAGGTAGGGATAGGAAAATCAGAGGGGGGGAAATCCTCACCATCCCCCCCTACAAATCGCACCCTGCCTGAAACTGTCAAGTTCTATCTGTGTGGCAAACTATTTATTTTGTCAGCAGAAGACACGAAACGGTAGCATTTTTAAAGATTCATTGTGTTAGGTTTCTTTTCTCGTTTTGGCAAGTAGCCGTGTAATAAGCGGGATAATGTATTGTCCGCCGGTAACTGTCAGAAAATAAATCCCTTCAGGTCGAAGCAAAACCCCTCCGCTGCGCGTCGGGGTTCTGTTCTCCCTGTCGGGACTTATTTTCTGATAATTACCGGCGGACAATACATTATCCCTTACATTATTATAATATGATTTTCAGATGAAGCCTCACAAAAGGGCGGCACCATCTTTGCCCACTTGAACTTCCCATTGAGCAGTACATCCATTGCGATACATTGAGATGGCAAAGTTCTATCGAGATGACTGCCATCATGTAAAAGTTTGGAACGTTATTTATTTAGGACGTTTCTGTAATACACCTTTCCTATCTGAAGTTAGGAGAACACTGACTTATAGCGGCTGTTCTGTAATGACCAAAGATTCTAGAACAGAGCTAAGATAGATTACTGGCAGGAGAATACCGTGGGATATGTTGAAGTACGTTCTATGACTCTATGGGCGCCATTTTGGTAAGCTCAGGTGTCGTCACAGACGCTGGCTACCGTGGGAATCCTAAAGCGCTGCAACGTGAGAACAGTCTAGTAGGCTAGCCTACATAATAATCTGACATCAGAAACGCACCGTCACCGTCAGCACTCATGCTGCTGACACAGTGGCTGCGTGATAACTTAATTTGGCCTTGATCGTGCAGGACATTTCAGAATGTCGAGTGTGTAATCCTTCATAAATGGCTAGTTTCAATGGAAAAGTTAGCTGGGCAAATGAAAGAAAACGAGAAGGATTCAGTGAAGCATAATGTTTTAGAACCTTCAAAATTAGAAAACTGATGCAAATGAGATGGAGGACAACTGCACGTAGAGTAGAACGTAGGCCTATTGTCCGAAGGAACTTACATTAAATGAGGAGATATTTGCTGAATGTCACAAAAAGTGTTACATAAATTGCTTGGCATCGCTTATTCAATGGCTCTCTACCGAAACACCTGTAGTTTGCGGAGGACGAAAGAGAAAGCACTCGTTTCATAAATCAGCCAGTAGGCTAGGCCTAGTAGACAAATAATTTTTAGAAATAATCTGTACTGCAAAAACGAATGTTGGTGGGTATTTAAACTATCTAGCGGGTGTTTTAACAGCTGCAAGAAATAGAAGCTTCATGGTCTTTATGTTCTGGTTCTTAAATTATTTTCATAAAACTTCAAGTTGCCCTATAACTTTACTCTCCAAACTCTTCACTGCACTGTAGGCAATTAACTGACACTATGATAGGCTATTTATTTTCTGTAGGCTACAATAAATTCATTTTTACACATTCATTTTTTCAACTTTTGCAATATTACGCACTTGGCTAGGCTACTGAACGCAAATCAGCAGGAGAGAGAATGCACGTAGCCTACGCAGCGTGTAGCGCAATGTGTGGGCTATTTGGTTACCAACTAACACTGTTAGCCAATCCACTAACTTAAGACTTCAGTGCCATCATATACAACGTTTTTTACACAACAAATACAGAAAGGATGGAGGCATCAAAAGTAGAGTAGTCATTTCAGATGGGGCAAGAACAAGGTGAATTTGTATGCTTGTCAAAACGTAGTCCTACCCTGCATTAGAGGAGCTGATCATCATACCAAGCACACTCGCTGTTTAAAGTCATACACCACGGTAAACTAAAACTAAAATGTTACAAAGGTGGCAAAAATAATATAGGGTATTATTAGCCATGACATTACTAGGCTATGAATCGTTCATTTTTTTTTTTTTTTTTTTGGGGGTTACAAACTTATTCAAAATCATCCCACCTCTGGTTTTTACACAAATCGCACCCTGGTTTCAGGTGTTGCGTGGCAACGTCTTACTAGCTTACTTTCCCTTTCAATGAAATTCCATTGCAATAAGCGAACGGAATTCGTGCGGAGGGATATGAAAGACGTTAATCAACCTGTTGCCATTGACAGCGGTGATTATATACTTGCCGGTGATTTATATAGATTTATATAGATTTAACATAGGCCCGAACGTTGGGAAGGCCCATTCATGTGAATGGAACTTTCTGCAGCACTCTGAAGAGCCGTGTAATAAGGAAAAATACAACAAAGATAGCAGTTAAATTTAAAGAAAGCAGTGACGTTTTTCGGAAGCTTAAGAAAGTCGTCTCCCCTGTGTTGTCCATTTTAATCAAAACATTTCCTTTAATCATTTAACAGTTCTGTTCATTCTTCTGTGCTGTTATACTGAGTGAAACAGCAGCAATAGAAAAAATGCATTAACAACCACCAGGTTGACTACAGAACTTTTATTTTATTCTCCAGAATATCTGAAAATCCACTGCATCATGTTTATATAACTGTTTCAACAAAAAGTCCTTAAGCAATAAATAAGTCAGATGTTAAAATGCGTCCTCTTCATATTAAATGTATCTCATTTCAGCTCTACAAGTGCAGTCCATTTAACATTAAAACAATGACCCTGAGTACTGCAGTGCTTACTTCCACCCCCAGAGTATCTAGTTCAGAATGTTTGAATTTCAATGTTACCTTAATTAAACTTTGGGAGGCGTCATTTCTGGCACGCAGCATGAGGTGAGTCGAAATGGAGGTAGCCACTCTGAGAGGTGGAGTGGGGGTGGGTGTGGGGGGTTGGTACACCCCACTGTTGCGTATACTAGATCCTGCATTATGAATGTGTTATCAATGGGCGTATTTAGAGATTCCATTAAACACACTCTCTTTCCCCACTGGGCTGGTCTGTGAGACTGTGAAGAAGACTCGTCGGCAGTGTTTTTCGCTCCAGTTTCTGGGGCTGGGAGTTCATCTCTCAGTGGTGTCTCCACTTGCCTCTATTGCCATCTCAGTGTCAGTTTCTGTGGTTCTCCCTGCCACTGATGATGGCACTTACTGTGTGTGTGTGTGTGTGCTGTGTGTGTGTGTGTGTGTGTGTGTGTGTGTGTGTGTGCGTGCGTGGACTTTTGTTTAATTCCAAATGTCATGGAGGCTCTTCAAATGCTCCCCCTCCCCTGCTCCAGGGGAGCCTCTCATTAGGACTAAGAGCCCATTTTATTGCAGACAACTCTCCTGGCAACGGCTTCTGCGCAACTCGCCAAAAAGCCTGTCTGCAACATTTAAATAAAGAACTGCAAGGTATAAATGATTTCTCTTACAGGATGAAATAACACCTCCTGTAGAGAGGGACAGGAGCCCATAGAGTTAACAAGACGGTACAAAGAGAGACAAATGTGACAAATGTTTCTCGTGTGTGGTTGTGATGAATCAGCATGGCTCAAGAGCGTCCTGGTTTATGATCTGAAGCATGTGTCTTAAAGCTGCAGATGGAGCATGTTATTGGAAATGCAAGAAGGCAAAACTCACCATGCTTGTATTTTTCTGTGTGTAATCTGGATTTTGGGATTTTAATCAAAAAGAATACATTTGGCAGCTAATAGGGTTGGGACATTAGTGCGGGAGGATCATCTCAGGGATCTTATTCTGTGTGGTTGCATTCTTTGTGGTCATTAATGACTTATGAGCAACGACAGATGGCTTTTTGGGGTTGGGTCACATTGTGACCTCATATCCGCATAGATAATTCATGTGAAAAGTGTAGTCATTGTTAAAAAATGCCCCTGTCCTGCTTTGCCAGTTTGGACAGAGGGACCTTAGGTCTTAGCTGTATTTATTTATAAATCCCCAAAGTAAAACCATATTAGATATAATGAAATGAGCACTTCAGATATCACATATTGGCACCCCTGACAAAGTTGAGTAAAAAGAGGTATAACAAATCACCTTTTGGCCATTTATGTTGATTTCACAATGAAACCAGTGGGTTGGACCAGTGAACCTGCAGCTAAAAGGGAGCTATAGGATGACTGAGCCCACTTGCAGTGAATTATGCTATAAGCTCGGCTAACTATGCTATAAGCTCGGCTAACGGTGTCTATGCTATAAGCTCGGCTAACGGTGCTATAAGCTCGGCTAACGGTGTCTATGCTATAAGCTCGGCTAACGGTGTCACACTTGGCTATCGCTCGCACAGAGAAGGGAAGGGTATGTATCCTTTTATCGAACTCTGGGGTTGACAAACAGCAACAAAAAACAATAACAAGAAAAAGTTTGCATGTTCCTTACAGTTGTTTGTTCCTTGAAATTGGTCAGGATCTCATTTGCTGGTTGTCAATTTTCTCTCTGATTACCAGTGTTATTAAGTACAACATACTCAATGTGATGTTTTCACAGCGCTGATACGCAAATGCAAATAAATCCACACGGTGTGATTGTTGGCCCAGCCCACATGGATGTGCATACGGATCAAGAGGTTTGTGTCTCTGTGTGGGTGTGTGTCCATGCTAGTGCTCCTTGCCTTGCCTGTAGTCAAAAAGTATTTTGTTGGCAGTAAAGTAGCTCAACAACCATTTTCTCATAAATTACAAAAGTTTGATGTTTCAAGGAGGTACATGACCTTAGGAGCCTGTTGCCTGCCAATATTGCATCTCACCCCTATTTCCCCCAAGAATTAACCCAAGAAATGCAATGCAAACACAATGTAGCTTTAAGTAAAAAATGAATTGTAAAATAACTAAGATTTTCCTGTTGCATTTGCATTTCTATGAGCATCATAGGAAAGAATGCATTCAGATGAACTACTGACCTCTTCCTTTCTCATGTGGCATGTGAACCAGTCACTCACTGACTGACTCTCTCTCTCTCTCTCTCTCTCTCTCTCTCTCAGCGAAAGAGAGGAGGCAAGAACAATGGCCGTAATCAGACACTGTTTACAGGCATAGAGAACTGATTTTATTGCTAGTGTGCTCGTGCTTTTCTCTCTCTCTCTCTCTCTCTGCAAAATTGCAACACTGAAAATATGATAATGTTTCTTTGTATTATAAGAGTCTAGCCTGTGTGTGTACATTTATTTTTGATAATCTGAAATTCCCAACCTGTGAAGGACATTTGAAACTTTCACTATGGACATTGGGTTAATCTCACCATTATGCCAGCTGTGCATGTGAAAGCAACATTATGTGTAATGCAAATGCGAAAAGCTAAAAGATTGTGGGCATTTTCAACGATGTGCAAGCTGAAAATGACAAGGAATATCCGATCTGCCTGGTTAGACGGCAGTCACATTGACACATGTCCATTTCATATCTGATTTATTTCCACATATGAATAAGGCCTGAAACCGATCTGAAAATATCAGAATCCATATGCTTTTTTCATGTTTACACATTCATGCTGCACATCAGAATTGTGCCACATATTCACATGATTTTTGCACAGTGCAAAATTTAGTGCTGCACTAGTCAATATAAGTATAAGTACATGTATATATACTCTTTTGATCCCGTGAGGGAAATTTGGTCTCTGCATTTATCCCTATCCGTGAATTAGTGAAACACACTCAGCACACAGTGAGGTGAAGCACACTGTAGATGCCAAATGTCTGTCATCGAATTTATGTTTAATTAATAATTAATTTTAAATGTAAGACTTAATATGTTTACTGATTCTGGTGTTTTCTAATATAATTTTCTGATGTCAGAATGTAACTTTACATAGTGTGATTACACTGTAGGCCATGGTGATGTGTTTGTTTAATTAGGTGCATGTCACTTTAAGGATGTAAGTTTAAATGAGAACGTGTATTAGGTTAGTGCACGGTGTGAGAAGTTAGGAGTTCCACGGTTTTTCTGGCCGTGTCAGTTGTGTCCTGTCGTGGATTGCATTTGGAAATTTATATTTGGATGAAATATCTGTTCATGTGGCATTTGTTACAATAAATATACAAAAGACAACTTGAAGACAATATTCTGTAAGAACATGCGTCAGCCATAGGACTCCTCTTAGTTTTGTTTATTGGAAACGGACCTACATTTTAGTCAGAAAAACCTCCTGCTCCATGTGAAAAGGGAATACTGGAAAGGATACAGGCCCGTCGCTAGAAGGCAAGCAAACCAAGCAATTGCTTGGGGCCCCGAGTTGGCCAGGGGCCCCAAGACAACGACTGGTTAAGAATAAAATGCAACGACAAACTGTGAACGACCCTTTGATAGTCAATGCAGTAAAGTGCAACGACACTGTTACCGGCAATACCGTTCCATGTCCATTTTGCTTGGGGCCCCAAAATTCCTTGAAACGGCCCTGAAAGGATACAATGCTCGTCGAAACTGTGGACTGCTGGAGCTTGCTTGGATCTTGGAAGATTAGCCTACCCTGCGCACTGTGGATTGAAAGGAAAGGAAAGCAGCACGGTAAGCAGTGAAAACTAGCTTTGTTAATTCTGGAAAACTGACATAATGGACGATGGTTACGAAGAGCTAAAAAGAGAGCGAAAAAGAGAAACGAAAATGACATAGAAGGCTGTTGAGGAAAAAATTAACAGGTTAACTCAATCTCGAAAAGCTAAGCTAGGTCATCTAACTAGCCAAGCTAGGCAGCTTGAACTGCTAATGGAAGATGACGCTAACGTAAACACAGTGAAACAGAAATTGCGTTTGAATTATCAAGATTCGCTCGAAGAATTAAGCAAGATAAATGATGGTTTGAGTCAATTAATGGATGAAGAAGAATTTAGTAAAGATCAAACTTCGTGGTATGAGCCTAATATAAATCATATTCAGAAATTTATGCAAAAAGTGGAAATGTGGATTAAAGCTGCCGAGGAGTGCGCAGAACAGGCTAGGCTCTGTGATGCAGCTGTACAACCTACAGACAGCGTGTCTATGGTGTTCGTCGCTGCGAGCACAAAGAGCAGAAGGCGTGGGTCAGCCATTGGAAGCAAAGTATCGTCTACTGCTTCCTCAGCCCACGTGAAAGCTGAAGTGGAGAGAGCTACATTTCTCGCTAAAGCTGCAGCTCTCAAACAAAAACAAGATCTTGAACGTCAGGAAGCTGAGTTGAAAGCAAAAATGGAGCAGCTAGATCTGCAAACTGCTATTGCCGTCTCTGACGCTAAACTCAAAGTTTTAGACAGTTTCCAAAACGAGCACAAGTGCACTTATCGAGCACTTATCACAAGTGAGCCCTGCATGTGGAATGACTATTGAGTCTGGATACTTACCGTTACCTGCAAGTCAAATTCCAATCATCAACATAGACAATAGACATGGTGATTTCATGCCACTTCAACCTAATTCTAACTTTGTAACTGATGATCATGCAGTAGACACCCTCTGCAGTGTCATGACACGCCAGAATAATATAACAGAGTTGATGGTGAAACAACAGAAAATAATAACTTTGCCACCATTAGACATCCCTACTTTCAGTGGTGATCCCCTAGATTACAACCTTTTCGTAAGAGCCTTTGAGCATGCCGTAGAATCTCGCACTGAAAGCTCTAAGGACCGTCTATTTCTTGGAGCAGTTTACTAGTGGACAGCCTAAAGATTTAATTAAGAGTTGCCTTCATATGCAGCCAGATGCAGGTTATTGCAGGGCCAAACAGCTACTTAAAGAGCATTTTGGAAATGATTACAAAATTGCTGAAGCCTACACAAACAAGGTCTTGAATTGGACACCTATCAAGCCAGAAGACTCTGAGGCTTTAAATGCCTTTTCACTCTTTCTAACACCCTGCTGTAACACAATGGCTGAAGTGAGTTACATGGAAGAGCTTGATAATGTTGCAAACTTGAAGGCTATTGTAGCAAAGCTTCCATACAAGCTACGTGAAAGGTGGAGAACTGTTCTGCATGCAAGAGCAACGAGACAGAAGAGTCAGATTTAAGGATCTGGTTAAGTTTATTAACAAACAAGCCAAAATTGTGCTTCACTCAGTCTTTGAAAAAGATAGCACACCAGCTAAAGCATCCACAAATAAAGAGCAGAAAAAGGGTGTAATCAAGAAGTCATTCACCACCACTGCTATACATTTGGACAATCAAAAGAAAAACACAGGGTCAATGGAGCATACAAACACTGTCACACCTGCAACAAAGACATGTCTCTTCTGTAATGGTGAACACGCCATAGAGTCATGTGTTAAGCTTAGAGGCAAGTCACACAAAGAGAAGCTGGAATTCTTCCGAAGCAAAGGACTGTGTTTTAGCTGCTTGAAGCGAGGGCACATGGACAAATTCTGTAAGGGAAAAATGAGCTGTCAGGTGTGTTCTTTATCCCATCCTTCACTGTTGCACATAAAGAAAAAGGACACAGTTAGTGATACAGAGAAGAAGCCTAATAACAGTGAAGGTCAAACAGTCTTGAGTGCGTTCGTCCGTGCAGAGTCTGAGGGTTATGAGTTGACTGGGGCCGGAGAAGATGACTGCATACTCACAATAGTTCCTGTCCGAGTCAAGGCCAAGAAGGGAAGTGAGGTGGTGCAGACTTACGGCTTTCTCGACCCGGGCAGCTCTGCCATTTTCTGTACGGAAGCACTAATGAGCAAATTGAAGCTCAGTGGAAGGAAGTCTGAAATACTGCTAAGAACCATGAATGAAGAGAAACCCGTACGTACTTACTTAGCATCAGGCTTGGAGGTCAGCAGTCTGTCAGGTGACGAGTTCATTGATCTTCCCGACGCCTTTACTCAAAAGTTGATACCTGTAGGAAAGGAAAACATACCAAAACAGAATCTCGAAAGGTGGTCTTACCTTAAAGAAATAGTTCTACCTGAAATTGAAGCCGACATTGGATTGCTTATAGGAGCAAACGTGCCAAAGGCTATGGAGCCATGGGAGGTGGTGAGCAGTGTCAATAATGGACCGTATGCTGTAAGAACCAAACTAGGCTGGACTGTGAACGGACCACTGAGGGACGGCTACAGTCACACAGATAAGGGAAAACCAACCAAGACCATAGCAAACCGTATATCAGTGGCCTGTTTAGAGAATATGTGGCTTCAACAGTTTAAGATGGATTTTCCAGAGGAAGGAAAACATGAAGCAGTGGAAATGTCTAGGGAAGACCATCAGTTTATGGACATGGTCAAGGAATGTGCCAAACTAGTGGACGGCCACAACAACATATGTTTGCCTCTGAAGAACAAATTGGTCAACATGAGAGCACGCAACTTAAGGCGGAAATTCATCAGGAACGAGTGCTTTCGACAAGAATACTCAGACTTCATGGATGATCTTATACAAAAGGGTGATGCAGTGCAAGTGTCTGAAGAAGTGACACTCAAGGAAGGGAAAGTGTGTTATATACCGCACCACGCAGTTTACCACCCTGTGAAGCAGAAACTGAGAGTCGTGTTCGACTGCGCAGCATCTTATCAAGGTACGTCACTGAACGATCAACTCCTTCAAGGCCCAGACTTGACTTGCAGTCTAATTGGCGTCGTAATACGATTCAGACAAGAACCTGTGGCAATCATGGCAGACGTGGAAGCAATGTTCCACCAGGTTAAAGTGCCTGATAATGACTCCAATTTTCTGAGATTTCTTTGGTGGAAAGGTGGCGACTACAATCAAGTTTTGACTGAACACAAGATGACTGTACACTTGTTTGGAGCCACGTCTTCCCCGAGTTGTGCCAGTTTCGCTTTGAGGAAGTGCGCTGAAGATCAAATTGGACAGTTCAAAGCTGAAGTTGTACAAACAGTCTTACAGAATTTTTATGTTGACGACTGCCTGAAGTCTGTCGCTACAGATGAAGCAGCGATATCAATGTGTCAACGGAGGCTTTCGTCTCAACAAATGGGTAAGCAACCGTCGAAAAGTGCTTGACTCGATTTCAAAGTCTGAACTGGCAAGAGAGATGAAAACCTTGGACCTTGATCAGGATGAACTCCTATGGGAGAGAGCCCTCGGTCTCACCACAGGTGTTGAAGACACATTCAAGTTTAAGATTCCATCAGAGACCGCCCCATTCACAAGAAGGGGTCTTCTTTCAGTCGTCGGTTCAATTTATGACCCATTGGGCTTTCTGGCACCTGTGGTTTTGCCAGCAAAGACTATCCTACAAGACTTGTGCAGGCTGAAGATTGGGTGGGATGATGACTTACCTGAACACATTAAGAAGCGGTGGTCTGACTAGTTAGCCAGTCTGCCTGCCTTAGAACATTTCTCAATTCCAAGGTGTTTTAAGCCTGAAGAATTTGGAGATTATGCATTTGCGCAATTGCATCATTTTGCCGATGCAAGTGAAAATGCATATGGGTCTGTCAGTTACCTTCTTTGGCGGGAACATAAAAAATGAGACGTGATTGCACGTTTCATGATGGGCAAGTCCAGAGTGGTTTTTAGGCCTCCTACCATTCCCCGAGTTGACTGCTGCTACAGTAGCTGTGAAAATGGATGGTGTCTTGAGAAGAGAGCTACAATTGGATCTTGCAGAGTCAATATTTTGGACGGATAGTACGGTGGTACTCAAGTATCTCCAGAATGAGACCACACGTTTCCGCACATTTGTAGCAAACAGAGTTGCAGCCATTCTGAAAAGCTCTTACGTGGAACAATGGAGACATGTCCGTACCGACAAGAATCCGGCCGACTGCGCCTCTAGAGGGTAAAGGGTGGACGAATTCCTGGAGAACACAAGTTGGGTGTCAGGTCCAGAATTCCTCTGCACTCCAGTTGAGTGTTGGCCAAAGATTCCATTGAGCAATACAGAAATCACTTCAAACGATCCTGAAGTTAAAAGAGTCACAGTAAACTTAATTAATGTGGAAGAAAATGTGCCTCCATTAAAAAGACTGATCAACTACTTCTCATCGTGGATGAAGTTGAAAAGAACTGTGGCGTGGTTTTTGAAGCTAAAGGCCTTACTTTTGGGTCTCTGTCAAAGACGTAGAGAGCTGTGTGCAGCCAACAAGGAAAATGGCCTAGATAATGGTCAACAGCCGCGACAAAGACAAATGGACAGTTTTAAGGCGAGCTTCAAGCGCACACGCATTACAGTGGAAGACCTAGATCAGGCAGAGCTTGATATCATCAAATTCTGTCAGAAGGAGAAGTTCTCTGATGAGATTTTAACCCTACTCAAAGGACAGAATGTGAAGCGCAGCAGCCAGTTGTATAAGTTGAACACCATACTTCAAGATGGTCTGTTGCGAGTAGGTGGAAGGCTTAGCCGGGCAGCTATGCCAGAAAGTAGTAAGCAGCCTGTCATCTTGTCTAGAGACTTTCACATCACCAATCTACTCCTCCAACAAATCCATGAAGAAACTGGGCAACGAGGGCTTAATCACATGCTCTCTGAATTAAGGCCAGAGGTTTTGATCCCGACCAACAACACCGGCCATCAGAAAGGTCCTCGCAAAGTGTGTGACATGTCGACGCTTACATGGAAAAGTTGGTAAACAATTAATGGCCGATCTTCCACAAGAGCAAGTATTGCCAGATGATCCACCTTTCACCAGAGTTGGGGTGGACTATTTCGGACCATTTGAGGTGAAACGTGGAAGGAGCCTCATAAAGAGATACGGGGTTATATTCACTTTTTTAGCTGGAGAGGACAAGTGAAGGAAATTCCCTCAGATAACGGGACGAACTTTGTTGGCAGCAATCATGAGCTGAAGGCCGCCATTGCTGATTGGAACGCATCACAGTTTCAGCATCTATTCCACCAACATGGAATCAAGTGGACATTCAACCCTCCCACAGCTTCACATCACGACGGAGTGTGGGAGAGGTTGATAATATCAGTAAGGAAAGTGCTGAATTCCACTGTGAGAGAACAAGTTCTTGACGAAGAAAGCCTTCACACGGTTCTTTGTCAGGCAGAGTCGATTATCAACAGTCAACCCATCACAAAGGCATCAAGTGACCCGAATGATTTGGAGGCACTGACGCCTAACCACCTCCTGTTGCTGAAAACAAAGCCATCATTACCTCCCGGACTGTTCAACAAGGATGACCTCTACTCGCGACGTAGATGGAAACAGGTTCAATATATGTCCGATTTATTCTGGAAGAGATGGATAAAAGAGTACCTACCTCAACTTCAGGAGTGTCAGCGTTGGGCCACAGCATCAAGAAACTTCGCTGAAGGAGACGTGGTTCTTCTCGTGGATGACTGTGCGCCAAGAAACTCATGGGTAATGGGAACGATTATTGAAGCAGTTCCAGACAAGAAGAGTCTTGTTCGCAGAGTATGGATAAAGACAAAGACTAATATCTTGGACAGACCCATTACGAAGATCTGTCTACTTGTGGAATCTTGATGGGCAGGTGGTAAAGACCAAGCCCCCACGACGAGCCATGTGCTAGCAACCTCTGTCTCTGTCTCTCTCTCTCTCTTTCTTCGCAGATGGACTGCCAATGGACTCAATAACCTTTCAGAAGCTGTTGACGAGACAACAATGTGCCTTTTGATGGCATCTTTTTCATGTTTTGGACTTACGGTGTTTTGTGAAAGTGAATGCCTGTTCATGTTGTGTATGGCAAGATTCAATAGAAATGTGATAATTGTTCTTAAGTGATTGCGTTATTAGAACAATTAGGGGCCGGTAATGTAGGTGCCAAATGTCTGTCATCGAATTTATGTTTAATTAATAATTATTTTTAAATGTAAGACTTAATATGTTTACTGATTCTGGTGTTTTCTAATATCATTTTCTGATTACTCTGTAGGCCATGGTGATGTGTTTGTTTAATTAGGTGCATGTCACTTTAAGGACGTAAGTTTAAACGAGAACGTGATTGAACATATTAGGTTGGTGCACGGTGTGAGAAGTTAGGAGTTCCACGGTTTTTCTGACCGTGTCAGTTGTGTCCTGTCGTGGATTGCATTAGGAAATTTATATTTGGAGGAAATATCTGTTCATGTGGCATTTGTTACAATAAATATACAAAAGACAACTTGAAGACAATATTCTGTAAGAACACGCGTCAGCCATAGGACTCCTCTTAGTTTTGTTTATTGGAAACGGACCTACACACACACACTAATCCCGTCGCAGTGAGCTGCCTGCAACAACAGCGGTGTGAGGGGTTAGGTGCCTTGCTCAAGGGCACTTTAGCCGTGCCTACTGGTCAGGGTTCGAACCGGCAACCCTCCGGTTACAAGTCCGAAGCGCTAACCAGTGGGCCACGGCTGCATCTACATATGTAGTGACGTAAAGGTTCAACCCTTGGACACATGCTAAATTTTGTGAAAGTTCAGTGAGATCCTGCACCACTCAACAGAGTGTAATGTTTTAATTAGCTGGAAACGACGAAATTCCTAAACACTCATGAACAATAGGAAGGAGTAGGCTGATAATCTCACTTGTTTTGTTAACAGCATAACTCTCAAAAAGAATTTCAAGTTTTTGCCTGAAATTGCACTGTGCCTATTTACAAGGGTATTGTTCCCACCTCTTCTGGGGCATGCCCTCAAATGTTGGACCTCTATAGAAAGCTGAGAACCTCTAGTTTTCGTAGGAAACAGTCAACATAAATGTGTGATGTACTCACAAAGAGTTACAGAGGCTAGAATATAGTTTTTTCTTTGCCGGATTACAAGCATCTCTGAACTGACCACATTTCAGCCCTCTAGGTCTCTTGATATCCCTTAGAAACACAACTGAGCCCTATCACCAGGTCTTATGAAGTTGTGTGCAAAAGTAGATCAATATAGAATGAAAATGAGTGCTTTAGACTATTATTTGCCAAGGTATGCCCATGCTTTTGTAAAATGCCTATGGATACTCCCCCATAGGACTTTTTTTGTTATCCAAAATGCATACTGACAATCAAATGCTTACTGCACATGAACCCCTTTGTGTAGAAGCATAATCCTGGTCTCAGATGAAAGGTAACACTTTGAGGTTTCATGCTTGTATTTGGATTATACTTCAGGGGTTCTCATATGGAATGACTACACTAAATATGGAATGATTACAAAAATGTCTCTATTTTTGCATTTACTTTGTTGGTTCAATGAGTGTGTATAAGATAGACTATACATCTGTACAACTAATATTGGATAACACAACATGAAGATTCAATTTCTATGGATTCTTATATTATATTTCAG
Organism: Alosa alosa; assembly: GCF_017589495.1. Lineage (NCBI taxonomy): Eukaryota > Metazoa > Chordata > Actinopteri > Clupeiformes > Clupeidae > Alosa > Alosa alosa. The sequence goes on from NC_063201.1 coordinate 4,149,364, forward strand.
TACCCAATATGTTGCATCTACTTATTGTGCTGCAGCTACACTGCAGCCAGAAGTCAGGGTAGCACCAAGGGGGGGAGGGGGCATTTTGGGTCAAATTTAATTGAGACATAAGATTAATCTAAGAATGTAAAGCACTATACAGATTGTACATGAAAAAAGTTGTCATTTATGGATTCCCAAGAGTCAAAGCTTTAAAATGGTGTATACCATTACTATGCTACATAGCAATATGGTGCATACAATTGATTTAGAATGTTGGGGGGAGGGGGGTAACCGTCCCACCGGCAGGACACTGAAAGTTACACAGTTGAGCAAACCACTTAGTGGATGACATTCAAACATAATCCCATAAAATTAAAGAAGCCTTTGTTCTAATCAAGTGCCCAGTTAATAGACACCTGTTGCATGGTTTCTGAAATGGGACAGAAGAATGATCTTTTTCCCATTTTGCACATTTTTCCATCTTTCAGCCAAATATAATCAGATGCACGATATAGGAGCGTTATCAAACCACCACCACCACCAAATAAAGTGTTTAAGGATTTTGTGTTTTCTAATGGTAGCATTTTGGTTTTCAGTTTAAAAAGTTATATGTGAGAAAAGACATCTAATCAATAAACCATGTCCTCATATTTTACTTCTTTATGTGAACATTTACACTCAGATGTCAGAATAGTCAACTTGTCAGTATGCCGCAGTGAAGTCATATGTAGTACATCTAACACAACTGTTGTGTTTGTGCATCTTATGCTCCATTGTTTCAAATGACTGACTCAGTGGGGGGGTCACATCACAATTCCCACTGGCCCCAATGTTCCAAAACAGCCATTCCACTAGCAACATTATACCTAGATGAGGAAACACTGTAAATTACATCCTCCATTATCATCCAACAATGGCCACATCACTGTGCTGATTCATCATTCTTGTATCCAATCTTACTGTATTGTGTGCCCTCACGGGGGATTGAAAAAGGACAAACATCAGCTTTGGTGATGTTGCGCTGGGAACATCATTACAATTTTGCTTGAGTATAAAAAGGAGACATTAAAAAGTCATTTGACCAGGCGGCCGTGAAATTCCCACCAGCTGTGGGGGGGAGTGGGGGAGTAAAAAATGTCCCTAGCCGTTGTTACTCGGGGTGTCTGTAATTGAGACGGCATGAATTGAGGAAGCGTGTGTGTGTGTGACCTCCCCTGTAATTGCCGAGATTAAACTCAGGTGCGGATGATTGTAGGTGATGGGATAAAGCTGTCCTGCGCCCCTTGTTAATGCCCATGCCAGCTGGCAGCACGGCACTGCCCTTCATGGCCCTAGCGCTTCACGTTCGGCTCATTTGCTCTCACAGCCTGTCTGCTCAACTTCGCCTTTCACCAAAACCGCATGTGTGTTTGGTAGTTTGGGATGGGGTCTCCTGTAATTGTCCTCAAAGTTTGACAGAATTTATTGATGTTGCGAAAAGTGGATTACAATAATAGCCTTGGATGCATTATTACATGATGTATGCGCCTATGAACATACACACCTTTCTTCAGCCACTTTTGAGAAACTTTAGTGATAAGAATGAACACAATCCTCAATGGCAATTATATTATAATGTCCTGCATTTGTGTTTAATCACTCAGCTTAGTGTAACTTTGGAGGCGTTCAATTTCTCTAGGAAAAAGGATGATTATGTTGGCTACCACAGTAACCTCACGGTCAGAGATTGTTATCATGCTCATGCTGCTGTTGGAAACTATCATTAATTTCACCCTCCCAGGGAGCATTAAATGAAAACAGCTACCTTGGAACATGTAGGAGAGTTCCGGTTATTTTGTATTCAGATGGCTTCCAAAAATGATTCGACACTGCTGACGTCCTATATTCGGTTTGGCGCTCCTGTATCATAACAGAGTGTGGCCTTGTTTGCCTCTGCCTATAATTTGACTTGAACCACTTTTCATAGAAACTTCACACTTACACTTTAACATGTAGTTCTTGAATCAATTTTTTGTACTCTGACTTCTCATCTTTGTGCAATTTATTCTTCTTGAGATATTCAATAAAAACGAAGACATTTCTCCCATTAACTGAATTTACCGATTGTGACATCATAGTAGGGCAATTAGTGCAATCAGTGCACCTGTGACCTCACTGTTTCTGTGGGCCGCTATTGGTCCGTTCATGCCACATGGGAATGGCAAGGACTGCCCCCATGATTATGTTGTTTTTCCCACCATGAATGTTCATTCATTAATTTGCCGTCGGAATTTAACACATACGCTCACTAATCTTAAATAAACAACTGTATTTGCTTAAAAATATGGTGTAAGACACTAGTGAAAGAAAGATATGCAGCTTTCAAGTGACAAAAACTGCAAATTCCCAAGTTCACATTAAAACTGTTGGACATGAAAGGCCACGTGGACTACAAATGAACTAGGACGTGACGACAAGAGTGATGACGAGCCCCTAACTGGGCAACTCCTGTAGCAGAATCTAGCCCCAGTTTCCCACCTCTGATTCCCACATGAAGTGACATGAATAATGACCTTTTCACTGGGAAAAAGGTTTTTCCGATGCCCATGAACGCACGGTTTGTCACATCATCATTGGCTAATTAAACCAATGCAGCTGTGTACACTGACAGGTGCAGGCAGCTCATCTAAGCTATGGCTGTATCCCAAAGTCGAGCATGCTTCATTGATAGAATGCTTCCTTGCGAGTTGGGTTCTACGAAGATGAGACTAGAGGCCTCCCTAGCGTTCTCGGACTCTACGTTGGAACAGGCTCACTAGTGTGGACGTGCACGTCATTGCGGTTCTGCCGGGGCGCTTCCGCTTTTAGCGGCACGCTTCTGTTTCAGTAGGGGCGCTGCTCTGAGAGGATTATGGGAATTTCTGTTCACCTGAGCATCCACAGATGCATCCTTGAAAATTCTCAGAATGAAGGGCGCAAATTTCGAAGTATTCTTGACATTGGAACAGTGCTCGGCGGAGTTCGATGACGTGGCATCCTTGAAAAGGCAGCCGTTGAGTATGCTATCTTGACTTTGGGAAACGGCTTATAAGTTCTCTGTGTACCTCTCCAGGCAACTTCTTTCAATTGGCCGTTTTGACTGAAATATTTTCGTTTTGAAATATATGGCAGGCCCAGGTGTTACTAATGACATTAATAAAGCTTTGAGACATTTAATAAAAACACCTGTGTGTGTGTAATTGTGCAGCAACTTAAAAGGAACCTTTTCTCTGTATCTCTGTCCTATCAACTGAATCTCATCTTTCTCATTCCCAAGTTCTCTCACTTCTTTGACAGACATTTCACCTTTTGCTTTTCTTTGCATGCCCTGGTAATTTCTTGGAATTACATTCTCTGGTTATAATTAGCATGCTGTGCAGTGAGGCATTGTGGGATAGCAAAACCCCCTGTACAGGTCTGGGCTGCTATAGGGGAGATCTCTGTTGTATGTATACCAATAATTATGATACAATGCCTTTGTTTGTTTCTTTGGATGCCATACTGTGGAGGATGCACAAGGGCTTTTGATCACCCAGTCATAATAATGATGATGATGATGATGATAATAACTAGATGTACCGCAGAGCGGTACAAAATATGACCGCTGCCCAGTCCAGCACGTTTTCCACAAAAATAAGTCACGCTGAAAGGCATATATGATTCTAACTGTCTCACTGAATTGCATTATCCACACTCAATTCTCACTGGTATCTGCTAGACAACAAGTACCAAAACATGATTAGTTCATAGATTTCACATATAAAATACATTTTATACAACCCCACCCCCACCTTGCCTGTTCATAATTCTGAGAAATTCTTGAATTGTGTGCATGTGTGTGTGTACATGTGTTTATGTTTATGTGTGTGTCGGTGGGTGGGTGGGTGTGTGTGTGTGCATGTGCTTGTGTGTTTGCCTGTTTATGTGCCTGTGTGTGTGCATGTGCATGCATGCGTATATATATGTCTACTGTGTGAGTATGTGTCATACGTAGGATTACTGTGAATGTATGTATGTGCGTGTGTATGTTTATGCACATGTCTGCATATGGAATGGGTTTACATGACCCCTAGAGGCAAACATACGCAAAAAATTGGTCATCCTAGGCCCTACGGTTCTCAAGATATTCACAGAAAACTGTGTCTGCCCTACCCTCCTTTCGGGGGGTCCAGTCCAGCGGGAGGGCTACAGATCAAAACGAAAAACGATGGTTCCATGCTATCCATGTGGGGTTACATGCCCACCAAATTTCGTGTACCCCGGTCTTTCAGTGTCCCGGGAATCCTTGTTGGTGTACGGTCACTAAATGTACACATAAATTATTTTATTGTAAGGCCCCCCATGAATGAAAGTCCACAAACTAGGTGGCGCTATACATGAAATAAGTGGTAATGGGATAGGTTGACATGCCCCCTTAAGACCAACATACAAAAAAAGGTGGACCTCCTAGGCCCTACGGTTCTCGAGATATTCACAGAAAACTGTCTCCGGCCACCTACAGGCCAGTTGGTGTATAGTAACATAAATTAATTTATTGTGTGGCCCCGCCATGAACGGAATTCCACGAAACTTGGCGTGCATTCAGACCAGCTGCGCGGCGGTCATAATAATAGTAATAATAATAATAAGATTAAACTGTATTGTCATTGTGCAGAGTACAAGTACAGAGACAACGAAATGATAATAATAATAGTATAAGAAGAAGTTACATATATATAGTGCCTTTCTCAGTCAAGGTCACTTTACAGAAGTCAAAGCAAAACAAAAACAAGAAGGGAAAAGAAAAGTCATGTTATACCATCTAATTGCATTACTCGTATCATTGCACTCCATCTTGTATTGTATGCTGAGGTCTTCTGGGGAAAGGTAGTTTAATAACATTTGCAACAAATGATGGGGAGGGGGCGAAACCATAAATGCTATAAATAAAAAACGCATTTGCCAAGTAACACCATTACTTTCTTCACAGATTCCAATAAGATTGTGCAAGCTAATTTTACAATTTAAAATAGACTTTGGAAAAATCCACAGGAAAACGATCACTTGTGAGAGAATAAAAGTCATGAAAGTTTAACGATTTAATGGGCCACTTGAAAGGCTATAATTGTGTCAAAGTAAATAATTGCAGAGCTTGAAGTGGGCCTTCATGAGTCAAGAACATATCTGAAATCACTTCCCCATTCTCCAGCATTGCTCACAGGTGTGCCATGGTCTCTCCCTCTCTTTCTCTCTCTGCCTCTTTCTCTCTCAAAATTTGTGATATTTGTGTCTTTTCATTTGCCTTTTTGAGCCAGTGAGTGTCCCTATAACCAGAAGATAAGAATTATATTAAATTACATGTTCTTTCTCATAGTCTATAATATGGCCAACTGCTGAAGATAAATTTCATGCCATACATCTGTCTCCCCATATGGAGCAGAGTCAGACCCTTCTCCTCGATGGCCCTTGATGGAACTAAACATGCATGTGGTCAGTTTGAGAGAGATTTTCATAATTCATAAATAAAGAAATAATAATAATAATAATAATAATAATAATAATAATAATAACATACCAACAAAGTATGTTTATACATCACTTCAAGTTCCAATATTGGTACATCACTCCCTCTCCCCTTTTTTGAGATTTCAGTCTAGTCTCTCGACTAACTGAGCCATACTTCTGCCCAAACCTATGCTTGGTCAATCATCCCTAAATCTCATTTCAGCACCCCTGAAAAAGGCACATTTTGCATAGACTGACCACAGGTGGTGCTCAGGCGTTAAGGTGTGATGACTGGCACTCTTTGCAAGGATTTTTTAAACTATTTATCATGCCATAAAATTTCAATTAAATGGGTACCATACGTTCAACAAATTAGAGATAAGAGCACCAACCCTTGAACTTTTTATTTATTATTTTTGATTTCTCCTCCATCTATCTACCCATGTCCTTGATTGCCTAGCCTTCTGCCCACCCCACACACAAAAAACACACACACTTACATCATCACTGTCATCACCTCACATACATACAGCACACTGCTTGCTACAGTAAGCCTCCTCTACATACTTGCTGCACACTGCAGCACACTGCCCCCAATACACAGCACATTGTCTCATGAGGAAGCTTCTCCAACACACATATTGCACACTGCCCTCTCCCCACATACACAGCACACTATCCCATCTCCCTTGTCATCCCCCCAACACACCAAGACCCCTGGCAGTTGGGTTAGCCCCTTGAGCCGTGGATCTGCCCAAGGTTTCTTCCTTGGTAAGGGAGTTTTTCCTTGCCCCTGTTGCTCTTGGGTGCTCCTTGTGGGTGCCCCCCCCCCCCCCCAATCCCAATCCTCCCCCACCTTTTTTATGCAGCCCTTGCCACTTAATCTACTAAACCCCTCTTCTACTGCATTTCTTACTTCCAGTAACTATATGCATGTGACAATAAACTTCCTTGTATCCTTGTATCAACCCATTTGCCCAGCCACAACCTGATACAGCAGCCATCTTCAGGTGACATCATCAAGCTGAACTAATCTCCAACAACTCTTTTTAGGGATTTTTTTTAGTCCCATGTCTATAAGTGCACATCACGAGTCATCCTCTCTTCCTCCTTCTGTCACTCAAAGATCTCAGAAACAGCACTAAGAAGCATCCCACATAACCAAGACTAACTAAAAACTAGAGCTCACCACAGCTGGACCTGACAGTCCCCTGTCCAGGCCTCGCCGGTTTCCAACCCTTCAGTGGCTATCAAGCCCCACCACAAATGCCTTTTTTAAGACTGATAAAAAGCAAGGCTATTTCAATGGATTCAATGGTGGATTATCCGAAGATGCCTGCCCCCATACTCCAAGCCCATCCCGGAAGTGGACAGACACGACCAGTGTGTAACTTGCCTTGGGGCGGATCACACCCAGACAGCTCTCTGCCTGCCTGACCACTGCAGACACCAGGCAGCCTCCATGGGGTGTGACTCTGCTTGTACGCTGGCCTGGAGCCTCGGGCATCTAGAGCAAAGAGCCATTTGTCGACATGCTTGGACTAAGAGAAGCCGGCATGTCCATCCTGGCCTCTGAAGTTGGTTGCAGCCAGCTCTGGCACGGACGACTCACACCTCCTGAGGGACTTCCATGGCATGCTGGACCAAGCCAGTGAGCTGCTTCACATTCCCTGGCCGGAGCTTCACTGCAGACAACTGAGAACAGGATAGATGGCTTCTTCTTTAGAAAGCATGGCCATCCTCATCCCGTGTTCGGTCAGATGATCCAGCAATCAGAGAACACTCCCTATTCCCCACACCCTATATACTAAGTGCACTAATTCAAGGCTACTCGGTTTTGAGTAAAACCAGAGACTTTCTAATGAGGAGACACAGCACTCAAAACATCCTCCATAGAAATGCATGGGGTTTAGTTTGTAACGCCAATATGCCAGTTGTCTACACATATCACACCCCTTCCTGTGGCAAAATGTCGACATGTGAATACATTGAGCCAATCATGTGGTGTGTTGTGAACACATCGTGCCAATCATGTGTTGTGATATCCCCGCTGGAGCAAGGTTGGTGTCATGAAGCCTTGTGCACACGCATTTCTGCCGAAATAGATGCCCGATAAGTGCCCAAAAAGCATTGCAATATGGCCGCCGAGTGGAGGGACTTGCCTAAAAGGACTTTGGTAAAACTTTGAGTTTCTTTATAGCAATATGGCCTATATCACAGCATGGGCCTCAATAGTAAATGGACTGCATGTATAGCTCTTTTCAAGGTGCTCATTTCATGCCTCACATTCACCCATTCACACACACACTCATACTGTACACTCGTGGCGGAGGGCTGCCATGCAAGGTGCCAACCAGCACATCTTTAGCAATTTGGGGTTACAGTAAGTGCCAATTGTCAAGGACACTTTGACAGGGTTAGGATGAGTCGGGCTCGAACTGGCAGCCTTCCAGTTCCTCTACAGCAGAGGCGATTGCTCTAAGACTACAATGGAAGCTCAGCCTCCTCTAAAATATCACGGAAAATCGCATCAAATAACACTATTACATTAGCTTCTAGCCTACTATTCCAACTAGAACATGCTGAACACATGTTCATCATCATGGCTAGTTTGTTCAGCAATATGGTTTTGTCGGTCATTTATCGTGATTTCGCACCCGTAATACATTGCTGTGACGACACGATCCATCAAAAAACCCATAGACGCTCGGCTTCACTGGACTTTCAATGGCACTTACAGAGTGGGCTGATCTCAGTGCAGAAAAGCTACACGTTTATTGGACAAGCGCCACAAAATCGTCATTTCCAGGGAAGCCCGGCGTCTCTGGGAGTGAATGGGACAGTGGGATGGCCTGGACGCCGAGCTTCATTATGATGATTGGAGGAACCGTCATAGAGGCTGGATTTTTTCTGATTGACAGCATATGTCGCGATCTGACAGGAAGTGGTTCAAGTTCAAGGGATGCGTTAACGTTAGTGTTGACAGGTGAAGTCGAGAGGCAAGGCAAGTTGCAGCTCAAATTCTCATAATTTGGGTGCAATACAGTCGGTTTCTATTTGTCTTTGTAAATAGCATAGGCTACTGTAAATAAAACCGTAATGTGCAATGTGTAATGTGCCACATTTAGGCCTATAGCACAATGATAAGTATATTAAGTTGGTGTAAACAACCTTCATTCCTGTGGAAATAGAAGCATGTAATGATGCTAGCTAGATATTTTCTGTTTGCAATTAAAAGTGAATTATGAACCTGGTAGCCACCTAGCTATCTGAGTGGAAAGTGTTTCAATTGGCATAGCCTATCATGTGCTTCATGTAAATGCTTAGTTTAAGGGAAACGGATTATTGAAGACTTCAAGACTCACCAATTCCATTACACAAAGGCAATTGACCACTCTTCATATTTTATCAGTCCAAATCACAGTGCATGCAGCCTATGTCAAAGTGTCCTCACATTTTGTAAATGGTCAGTAGCATAGTGTGAACCGGATAATTTCGCAATCTCCTCGCATTGTTTTTGTTGTTCTCATGATTTCCTTTTAAAAGTTTATTATATTAAAAAGGTGAAATGAATTACCAACGATCACAAGCCAGCTGGAAACTTCCACCCTCTCTTCCTCTCGTTCCCAATTAAAACGAGTAGCATAACGTTCAAGTTAGTTCTGCTGCATAATAGAGAGACTGAGAGGACCCAAAAAGTATCATCGTTATGTAAGATGCTATTGCTGCATTTTGACATTGTAATCGTTCTTTAAGAAGAGTGAAAAGCAGTTTGCAGTAAAGCTTCTCTGGCTAAATTGTGGTGCCCCTTCTGTCCCCTTGGTGCCGTGCGCAGAGCGAGAGATGCGCGTGGTAGCGGCGGCACTGGACACTTTGTTCCAGGTGCGTTTACAGTAGCCTACTATTGACAAGTTAACAAGGCCGATGAGCTGTGATTGAAAATCGGGAGTGGTGCTGTCCCTGACGGGACCAATCAAAATCACCCAAAATACTAGCCTAGAAATCTAGACGCACCCTAGCGGCGGCAAATTAATTTGCTCAGCCTGTACGTCTAGTATCAAACCATAGGGATTTCTATTGGCTGACGCCGTGGACCTCATCCAATCACAGCCCTCTATTTTGTTAGAGAGTCTTAAGGCGGGCTTAACAGGATAACGACAGTCCTGAACAACAAGGAAGGTGGCTATGGCGATTTTACCAACCGGATACGGATATGGTCGTAGCGCTGGCCTATTGCATGCCTAGGCAGTTTGAAAGACAATTCTCTGCCCGCCCCTTGAATTAAGCGAGGTGAATGGTTCGATGCCAGACTATACATTTCAATGATATAGGATGGCCCGCCAGGCAACCAAAATACGGGATGTCCTGCACAATTCGGGACAGTTGGCAACCTTAAGTATAACAGACCGCTGTCAAGGAAAATGGGCTTTGTGCTTCTAATTTACGTCATTCATATTACTGCGCAAGGACTGGAACTTCATTCAAAAGTGAAAGCAGACGGTTGATCAGCTGTGTTCTAAAGAATGTTTGATTCAAGTTCAGTGTGCTGTTGCGAACCTCCCCTGCGTGTCGGGGTCCGGTACGCCCTGTCGGGACTTATTTTCCCAATAATGACCGGCGTTCTATACATTATCCCTTACATAATACAGGTGTGCAAATGTGTTTTGCACCAAATCTACAGTGGTGATAGTAGTAAAAATGTGAGCATAGGATGTTTTTAATTTGTGATGTGTGGCATGGAATTTGTGCACTTACTGAAGGATTTGTGAAGTTGTAACTGCTGTGTTGTGTTTGCAGGAAAAAAAAAATCTCTGTTACTGAAATTTACTGATACACATTGTGCACTTTGGGCTACAAGTACAAAATCTATTGCCACAAGTGCTCAGTAGTTTTGCACCAAATAGACCTCCATACTAACCTGGGTTTTCCCATGCTGCCTTGCGCGCGCGATTTTATTCACGCTGCTAGGCAGCCTGGATTCCATGGACTTCGTTTTCACCTGACCCGGTGGTGGAGGGACAGTAGCATAGGGACAGGAGCATTACCCGGTGGTGGAGGGACAGTAGCATAGGGACAGGAGCATTACCCGGTGGTGGAGGGACAGTGACAGGACAATCTGCTTGGGGGCAAGACATGAGAAAATTGCTCAAGAACAGCACAAATCATGCATTACATGATATAGTAACATTATTTCTAACTTGCAATCTGACTTCTGAGGGTCACTGCATGCAATGTGAGTGAGCGTTTGAGACTAAATCGGTTTGATTGCATTGTTTTTAATTGGAATGTCCTAACTAGACGCGATGTGACGCAGTGCAGTGTGGTGTGTCACAACGTTTAGAGCAGAACTTTGGGTTTTCTTTTAGTCCCCTGCAGTCAAGAACGAGAAATAGGACACAATTGAATAGCAGAGTGGACAGAGACCACTCAATGCTACGCCACAGTTGGACGCTTGCATGCAGTCATGATAAGCTGTAAGAGACCCCGGGCAGAGTTAACTACTGCTCCACAAACACTCATATAAATGTACTAAAAAGAATAATTGTAGTGTAGACTTAAGTAGACTGTTTGATTTGCTCACAACAGAAGTAGGTTTAGGTTACTGCACATGGCAATAACAATGCCTGCATTAATCACTTAAGTATAAGTAAGTATATATACTCTTTTGATCCTGTGAGGGAAATTTTGTCTCTGCATTTATCCCAATCTGTGAATTAGTGAAGCACTGCACACAGTGAGGTGAAGCACACACTAATCCCGGCGCAGTGAGCTGCCTGCAACAACAGCAGTGCTCGGGGAGCAGTGAGGGGTTAGGTGCCTTGCTCAAGGGCACTTCTTGGGGCAGCTGTGGCCCACTGGTTAGCACTCTGGACTTGTAACCGGAGGGTTGCCGGTTCGAGCCCGACCAGTGGGCGGCGGCTGAAGTGCCCTTGAGCAAGGCACCTAACCCTCACTGCTCCCCGAGCTGTCTTCACCTCACTGTGTGTTCACTGTGTGCTGTTTGTGTTTCACTAATTCACCGATTGGGTTAAATCTGAGACAAACCCCTCGCAGATCAAAAATATATACTTATACTTCAGCCGTGGCCTACCGGTCGGGGTTCGAACCGGCAACCCTCCGGTTACAAGTCCGAAGCGCTAACCAGTAGGCCATTGATAGAAAAATATCAGTACAGATACAGGCTAGTATGTAGGAAGAAGAAACACTAGACATTGATCAACGACATTGCTGGAAACCGTGGTGTTTGAACAAAGGAAGCGGGGAATTGTGATGCAGGTACGTTGCTTTCTATTCACAGTTGTGAGTAGGTTGTTGTTTGAGTGAGGGTTGATTGGGTTCAGCAACAACAAAGGAAGCTTTTCTAGAAACTTAACCCCAGAGTAAAACTTTGATGATGGTCAGAGTGAGATCAAAATAGATCATAAGTTATGTCCAAAACTATGGATCTATGACACTGAATAATGTCCATCACCATCTTTTTTCGTAATATGTAATATAAATTATAATCCATTAATAAATATGGATGTGATAACACTGAGATCTCATGTAGAATCATAAATTGTGAAAAAACATTTTTAGCGATCCAATTCTGTCCTTTCTCTTTTCATCACTGTTTCTGTGCTGTAAAAGAGAATTAATGAAAGGTGATTATTCATTCAAAAACGTTATTGTTTCCAAAGAGGGAGGAAGCTTTTCACCCTTCCAATCTGCCATTCCTGTGACCAGAGAAGAGAATACATGGTAATTATCTTTGGTCAATAGCCATTCAGCTTTCAACATTTGATATGACCTGGTGACAGCAAACACACACACACACACATGCACACACACGAACCCACACATTGAGCTCATGCATGTGGATAGCTGAGCACCACATTTGTTCTTTGTAGAACATTACAAATGGGATTTTTTTTCTTTGACGGATAAACACATTTGAAACGTTCTCTGAGGTTTTCTAAAGCTGTGTTTCATGGCGCTGTAATCAGGCCTGAATGGCTGATGGCATTCAATAAGATAAAAGATTTTAATTATGAGAAATAGCTGGATAAGTATTAATTAGTTTCTTTTCATCAAAGCTAGGCAAGAGCTTCAATTGCTGTCAATCAAAGATGATGTTAGCAAACTAGTGAGATGTGTGTGTGTGTGTGTGTTTGAGTTATGACAAGAATACAAAAACAAAGAAAGTAACACTCCAACTTTCTTTTTTCCAAAGGCCTGAAATTCTCTGGACAGTGGAACATGTTATCTTTTTGTGATTGCAAATGGGTAAGCTTTAAAAGGAGATAAAAAACCTTTATAAATCCTTTTAATGAATAGAAAGCACATCCTTCATTTTAACATGAAGCATTGTGTCCCTACAGTGATCTCATGACCCATTAACAATATCACATTACAAATTGTTTACAGGGCAGTTAACTGTCACAGTGCAGTGGCTATTTGGTAACCTAAGTCGTAACCTCGCTGTCTTAAACTTGAATACCGCTGCAACACTTTGCAATAGGATTGACCTAATCATTTACTATTATTTACTATACTGTAAAATTGTTGATAATGAAATATGTCATGACCTATTTTGGGAAATGGCATTAACATTCTCAAAATGTTAGATGGCATAGCAGGCTGTTTCACATAAACTTAACGATATTGTAAGATGGACAATTGAACAGAAATATAAGAGAGAGACAAGAAGGCAAAGTAGCTTAGGTGATCAAGTATGTTTACATACAAACATACAACAATCCTATACAATATAGCTTATGTTAAACGGATCATCATGTAAGGCAATTTTTCTGCTAACCTTTTTGCTATATTTCCAGAGGAAAAAGGAGAAAGAATCTAGTTCTGCTGTGAGGCTGTGCTGTTTATGTCCTCTTTCATGCACACTTTGATTTGAGTGAAAAATGAAACTGACAGGAAACCTTTGATGTGGACAGTTACCATTTTGGAGCCAAACTCTTCATACTCTGGCCCTACACACAAGCTAACATATGATGGGATGAAACTCTTATTGCATGTGTGAGATCAGACAAAACCCCTCCCACGCCAGATCACACTTACACATTCATAGATACGTGTGTCGGACCAAGAGAAGGTTCATGCTAGAGGAGGCAGAGTTAGTGGTTATCTGAGATACACTGAATCACTTCAGATTCAGTGGCACGTTCACTGTGTAATGCCCCCTGATAGTTCTACTGAAGATGTTCACCAGATAACTGGTTTTCCTGTTAGAATGATATTGGTCCTCATTATCACACTGGCTTGCACGCAATCCATAATAGCGTCTGCGCTATTTTGGGACAGCACTCACTTAAGAGATACTGAATCGTCTGGATGGATTATAAAGTGAAGTCGAAGAGGCTTGGCACCAGAGGCGGACAGAGAACACAGCTTCTTTACTTGAGTAAAAGTACAGATACCCTTTGCTAAATTTTACTCAAGTACAAGTAAAAGTACAACAGTCAGATGTCTACTTAAGTAAAAGTACTGAAGTACTTGTTTTTAAAAGTACTTGAGTACCAAGAGTACAAGAGTAGCCTACATTTTCTAAATATTGCATTACTACTGCCACAGTGCTCACATTTATGTAAAGAAACGTCCTACATGGAGATATGAAAAATGTTAATGTTAATACCTTGGAGAATGTAAAAGGAATTAAAGGTAAAATCAAGATTTTCATCTTTTTACCATGTTGCCAGGGATGGGCAGTAGGTCTATTTCTAATACATGCCTTTAAAATACAAAATACTATTTTGTAATTAAAACACTTGAAGCGAAAACGATCATTAACTTGTTCAGAAAATTGAAATAGTCTGGCGAGGTGGGGCCACAGGTTGGCACATTGGACCTGCTGCATCTTCATCCATTGTTTCGTCTATAGTTTCGTCTCTTATCTAAATCTGACCATGGAGTTGACTTTGGCGGAAAGCTGAAGGTGATTGCTGATAGGCTGTCCCAATTGGATAGTGCAGTGGCGCCTGCACTATCCAATCACGTTTTAGAGGGAAACAACAAATTGAGGGTTTCCGAGATTTTTCTTTTTTAGAAGAAGTAACGGTTACTCACGGTTATGGATAGAAATGTAGTGGAGTAAAGAGTACAATATTTGCCTCTCAAATGTACTTGAGTAAAGTCATAAGTACTCCCCAAAATACTCGAGTAAAGTACAGATCCCTCAAAATTGTACTCAAGTACTGTACTCAAGTAAATGTACTCCGTTACTGTCCGGCTCTGCTTGGCACCAGAGGCATCATGAGACCCTTTTTACTGGGGCACGTGCCCCAGTGAAATCTCACGTTCAACTTTAAAAATAAAAGGGGGCAGTGCATTCATGTAGATTGATAATATCGGGGAAAGAGTGGATGTTTTTTCTAAAATGTAGTAAGATTGTTTTAACCCCAATAGAATCAAAACAAGCACATTTGTTGTGTCTGTGTGCATAGAATCGTTCTACTACGGATAATGGTAGATCGCAGTAGCACCAGGAAATGACACCTCCGGGGTTCCGTAGGCGTGCAAAACTGCCCCAGTAAAGTCTTAAGTCTAGTGACGCCTCTGCTTGGCACGTAGAGTCACATGCATATCTTGGGTGTGCTGAGATCTGACCCTACTTTGGTTTTCATCTTCTGTGCCCTCTGTTTACATAATAACTCCTGCTGTTTCAGCAGAGGGGTATTTCACAAAGGCAGAATTAAGACATCCAAGATAAGTGATAAAGCGAGGTTTGGTCTGTCTGGTCATCCTAGCTCAACTCGTTTCACTAATGCCAATCCAGGATGAGTAGGAGCGACTACTGTATGTCAAGCCAGGTGTAAGTAATTCAGGATGTGTGCGCGTTCTCGTTTCTGCTCCAAAGTGCCCACGGTTGGAATAAAAAAGACGCGGAAAATAGCGTCATTCACACAAAGTGAACAACGGCTTTTGACATAGACTAACAATTAAGTAAAGTTGTCCTTTTTGGAATAGGGAATCATGGCTATTTCTGTAAAACAGCAGGAGTAGGCGTGGTAGACCAACTGAATGCAAATTTACATTATGCACCCACGTGAGTGCTTCCTTGTCTCGAATGCAACGTCAATAAGAAAGCTTGCCACTGCAAATATGCACATATATGATATACCAATATTAATATTGTAGTTGAAAATACCGCCGAGAAAACTTGCCCCTCCACTCCCAATCAACTACAGTAGGCCCTAGGCTATTCATCAAACGTCTATCAATAAAATAAGCAAATAATGAGTACCTATAACCTATGTTAATAATTATAAGGCTATCACAATTAAAATAATAACCATATGGTAGTAGGCAGACAATCTGTTTTGTTTTGCGAGCAAATACATTTAGCAAATAGTTTATAAATGGAATAAAGCTCCTTAAAAATTAGCACGGAGGTCTGATGTGAATGACAGCTAGCTGAACCAATAAGACGACATAATTACCATTAGAATTAACTTAGCTTGGCTGTTAGCCTGGTCGGGACCAGGCTAGGTGCAGAGAATAAATCCCCATGGTAACTTATGTGCCATCTCTTTTGTGAAACCAAGTCAAGGCTAAATTCATCCAGGATAACCTAAAAATCCCAGCTTAATCCCTTATCTAGGTTTTGTGAAATACCCCTATGGTTAACTAAAATATTTATATATTATTGTATATGTGTCACGTCCTTGCCTGGCTGCTCGGTGACCACGCCCCCTGTTCCTAATGAACCTCCACTTCCTCGTTCTCACTCCCCAGAGTACTAATTGGGCACACCTGTTCGGACTCCCATATAAACATCCTCTCTGCCATAGTTGGTCACCGGGCGTCTTTGAAAGTGGCTTCTAGTTTCTCTGCTCCTGCGGGTTCTCAAGTGCTCTCCTGGGTGAACCTTTTCCCTGTTGTTTCTTGGACTATTTTTGAAAGTTTCTCAGTTTTCCTTGGACTCTGTTTTTGGACTCAACTCCCTATTTAAGTTGAGTCCTCTCTGGTGTTTCATTATTGAGTTGTTACTTTTATTTCTGTTGCACTTTGTTTACTTGAGAGTTTTGACATCTTTTATTTGTACTTTGTGATTCCTCTGAGCTTTTTTAGCTACATTATCTTCTGAGCGTTTGAATTTTTGTATTCTTTTGTGACTTTGATTCTGAACTCTGGTCTACTGCTACGACTTCTGTGTGGATCTGCCTTCGTCAACCCTGTACAAATAAAAGCCTGGTCCTTGCAACTAATTCCCTGTTCGCCTTTCTCTCCTGAGTGATTCCCTGACAATATGACTGACAGTGTACTTTTTACATGGCTTAGGATGTATAAGGCACTGTCTACCATCACATCAACACAACGCAGCTTGTGTGGGAAATGGAAAACTGGATATCTGAATATTGTCATGGAGAGGGCCATGTTCGGCTACACTGTAAAAAAAAAACTCTCTGCGTTTACTTAAAAAAACAAGTCAACACATTTCACTAGCTTTTTTGAGTAATTTCAACTTGACAGTGAAGAACTCAAATAATCAAGTTAAATCAACAAATGCTCCCAACTTGAAATATCTAGTAATGCAAACTTAGTACTGTGAGTAAGGTGGACTTACAGTAGGTTAGCAACTCAAAAAGTCAAGTTGAATCAAGTGCTTTTAACTTGAAATATCTAGTAATGCCAATTTAGTATTGTAAGTAAGGTGGACTTACAATAGGTTGGCAACTCAAAAATTCAAAGTTGAATCAAAAGTTCTTCCAACTTAAAAAACAAGTCAACACATTTCACTAGCTTTTTTTTTGAGTAAGTTTTACTTGACAGTAAATAACTTAGATAATCAAGTTGAATCAACAAATGCTCCCAACTTGAAAATATATATCAATTCCAACTAATACATTGACTCTAACAAGAAAAAAAAAACAAGTCTAAATAACAACTCAAAATCCAAATAGATCTAACAATGTTTTATTTTTAGCCAGTTTGAACACCCTGACCTACAGTACCCTCCAGAATTACTGGCACCTCTGCTAACGCTGACTAAAAAGAGGAATATTAAATCATCTTTTAGAAATTGATCTTAATGCCTTAAGTTAAAAATGAGGGAAAATCCAACATTTAAGGACACCAATTTTCTTTGTGAATGAATAATGTATCATAAATAAATAAATGTTCTTCCTTAAAATACAGGGGTCATAAGTATTGGCACCCCATGTCGTGCAGGAATCCGCATAGGTAGGCCAGTGCAGATGGAAGATCCTTGATGTCCTGTAGAACAACAGTCTCTTCCAGGACGATGGCGATATTGGTAACAGTGTCTGGTGCTTTCATGGCGAGTCGCGTCTTCAATGGCGGTCAAGATTCCAATTTTCATGCCTCTAGTCCTCCTCAGCATCTGCATCCTTGGTGGAAAAGCACAGAACTACATCACTAAATTTGCAAAAAATAAATTAAAAGGCAATGGTTCTCCGCAATGGTGCAGCTCAGATGTCTTCTTAATTCTTTTTTTTACTTAAAATGAGACACTAGTGAATAGGGTAACATTTTTAACTAGCAGATATCACTATGAAACTTTCCCAGTAGATTACTTACATTAATATGAGAAAATAATGTATTACAAGTTTTCTGTAATTTAGTCTTTACATATGCAAATTAGGCAGTATCTAATAAAATATGCGATAATTTGCATACATTTTAAAAAACGTTGAGTTCATCATTAACTGGTGCACCTACTGCATTTTCGAGTTCCCTAAATGTGAAGTGTTTGTGCTTCCTACTTTTTATTGTCGCAAAGTTTTGTACATTGCCAATGCTATGGTCGCAGCCTACAAATGGACAAGTTATAGCTTCACCACGGCGTAAATGTCCTCCAAGATGTTTAAAAAGTCCACTGCACTACAATCACATTGGAATGTACCACGATTGACAACTGAATGTAGTTTCGACCTGAGGTGATTTGTCTTTTGCATGGTACCGTGCCAAATTAAATTTTAATGTAAGCTTACCAGAAGTCTTAAAGATGCACATGCACTTGGGGTGGAGGCAGAGCCAGCTTTTTCCCTGGTGACCGTTATGAAGCCTGTAATGGGTCAGGAGGGTCTCTACATCCGGGTGAGAAAATGGACCTCCTGCAACAACAAACAAGAGTAGAAAATTATTATTTTTTATATAGGTTTGTAGTGCAGTGGACTTTTTTAAACATCTTGGAGGACATTTACGTAGTGATGAAGCTATAACTTGTCCATTTGTTGGCTCTGATCAAGCATTTTTTAAGGGGCCTTGTCGCTTAATGTGGGGTTGCCATTGTTTTATGTGCCTGCATTCTATTGACATATGTTGCATTAAAAATTACATTTCCATTTAATTTTTTCAACCTATATGCAGCCTCTGCAGATCGAGTAGCAGCAGTTGCAAGACATTGCTAAAAACTTTTAGGGAGTAAGGTTTAATCAGGGGTTTAGCTTACTCCACAGTGAGCTAGCTATCCCTCGCTGGCATCAATACAAAGGTCTTTCTATAAAGGTGAATATTTTAGGAACATACATGTTTTCAGCAAAACAGGGAAATAGCTAACCAGACAATTATACTGATAATTGAGCTGTAGCAGCTACGGCTATCACTAGTTGTGGAATTAAGCTACTAAGATTAGCTAGCAGGCTAGCTTAGCCTAATAGCCACTATTTCAACAACACCACACTATTTCCAAGAACGTTCCTTGCTGATATCCATTTTACACAAAATTGTTCCTGAAAGTGAATGTTTTAGGAACATCCTTGTTCAGCATTACCGGTTATGTCTTCCCAGAACATTGCAAGCTTTTACCATTCACAGTCATAACTAGACATCACTAACGTTAGCTAGTGATAGCTGCTAACGGAATGTGGGCAGTCAGATCAGCTTAGCTTAGCTAAAGCAACACGACACCGAGAAAGACTGACTATCATAACAATTGGATAAAACTAAATGCCTTACTTACCTTTGACAATGCTGTTGTCATTTGCTCCACGCTGCATACAGGTAGGGAAGGTGACTGGCTTCTGTCCTCCTGACAAATTCAATCTGCAGCCCACAGTTCGCCTTGATACGTTAGGAAACAATGCGCTTGCGCCAACTTGACTAAGAAGTTCAGTGAACTTTGGGAAACTTCTCTCTTATAGATACTTAATTATGCAATTTGAGTCAACTCAGTTTCTTAAGTTTGTTAGGTGAATTTCCCAAATTAGTTGTAAACACTTGTTATAATGAGTTTTACTACACTATTTGATTATTTGAGTTCTGTTTAGTCAGAAAAGTTATTTGCCAGTACTAAAGGCAAGTTGTATTTTTTACAGTGTATGTATCCTAGTTTTACACATATGGATATTTCAAATTCTCTCATCAAAACAAATTGTGCTCCCATACGCACAGATGTGTCAACAAACCTTTGTTTTTAGCAAGGCAAGGCCAAGAAGAGTTTCTGAGAGACAGAGAAGACCCTGGGGCAGTATAGGTGGGCGAAGAGACCGAGAGGCACTAAATGGATGTCAGTAGAACAGGAAGCCTCCTGTTAAACATTGATGTAAGGGAAAATATAACCGCATCTATATAATATATTTATTGCATCTGGCCTAGAAAGTATAGTAACAATGTCAATAAATAAAAATAATAACATTTAAGTGACAATCCAAAGTGATAGATGTATTCTTCAAGATAGGAGTTTTACTTTTATGGTAAATTTACATCTTTCTTTTTGTAATCTGATAAAATTTGACATGTAAATCCTAACCTTCTCTTAATACAAGCCTTGGGTGTCTTTATGTCAGCATTGTTTATTGTTATTCTTACTATTGTACTTCTGTCTTGTCTTTCCTATTCCCTAGTGAGTATGTTCTAACACACCTGCCCGGTTTAGTGTCAGCACAAAGTTTGCTTCTGTTTACATAAATCTCTAAGCAGTTGAAAGTTTGTGCTAGTAAGCTTTTAATCCGTGAATTCTTTGCGTGATTAAAATATTATCTCTGAAATGTCATGGTGTGTTTTACTCTTAAAGAAAGTAGAGGCACACACAGTCTCGGTTGGAATTTCACACGGTGCCTCGCTCTTAAATCAAAGGTGTGTTTAAACTGGCAAGCTCAGCTTCAAACCCGAAGTTCACACTGGGTTAAGATGATGGCACAACATGCCACATGCACAAATCTGTTGCAACAGTCTAGACATCTCAAGTTAGAAAGTGTAATGAGACCAACAGAAAATGAAACGTGGCGATTTTCTAGGCTGATTTGACATGGAACTATAATCTCATTCCAGCGTAGTAATCAAGGAACATTATGGGCACAGCAGCACAATGATATCATGCCGCACCTGAAAATAGTCCCCGTAGGCCAGGGGTGTCAAACTCATATTAGGCAGTGGGCCGGATTTGTTGGAATGAGACCTTGTGGGGGCCGTCATGATCAATTTATGTTCTATACATTTGTATCACATTGTTGTTTTGATGATATAATATACCCACTCATGAGCAAACAAGTACAAATCATTTACTCGTCATCCTGCTCTTTCTCTCTTGAAACACCCTACTGTTCTTCCATGTCAGTTTTTTGGCCTTTTCCTTCCTGGGGATGGTTTGTAGTGCTACTGTAGGTTTAATCAATTTATCACATAAATTGCTCATTTTAAATTGTTGAAGATAGCTGCATGTGAATATCTTTTCTTTCTAATTTTCCCTTCCTACCCAAAACATCTTGGATGTTGGTATAAAAACTTGTTGGCGGGCCTGATCTGGCCCCCAGCCCTTATGTTTGACCCCCCTGACGTAGGCTAACTTCCAGGAACAATGTTGAGCTGCAGTAGAAGAATTGGTTAGTGACTGGATTATTATGCCTGAATGAGAGTTTAGTTTCATGTGGGACCAAGGGGAGGTGGAAAATTAGTGTAATTCCCCAAATAGTGGAATATCCCTTTAACAAATTAACAGTCTCAGCATGAATATGTTAGGAAATCTATCACCAACGAAGCTACTGTAGATATTCCCACATAAGTCTAATAGCATATTAGCATGTCAGAATTTTTTTTTCCCTATCATATCGATAGAGGCCTTACACTGTCCTCCAAAGACCTCGTTTTCAAGTCATGCTACCTGAGATATCATCAGTAAAATTCATATCGAACAAACTCTAAAATGTATAATACATGTTAGGATTTCTGACCACTGATTCAGTGTGCAGGTGCACATTTTGGGGAGCTCCGCTCGGTGTGCAGGAGTCTAACAGACCCTCTGAAATCCATGTGAAATTGTGGTGTGATGAAATCCCTTTGAAAAGAGTGAGGAGAGCTGATAAGGTGGAAAACATCACAGTAACCGAGGACAGTGAGATGAAAAGGTTTGGCCCATGAGCAGGGTGACCGAGGAAGAGTAGAGCATTGGTGTGTGTGTGTGTGTGTGTGTGTCTGTCTGTCTGTCTGTGGGTGTGTAACAGAGAGAGAGAGAAAGAACATGAAAACTATAGTCAGGCCACTTCAAAGGCAAATTTGACGACTTGAATAGCTGTATCCCAAGGAGAAAGAACAGGTCAAGTCAGGTACGAAAGTCATACCATCTCTCTCTCTCTCTCTTTCTCTGTCTTTGTTTTGGTGCCACATTGTATCCCTTTGTCCTTCTCTCTGTGTTAAAAGTCTTTCAATCAAAGACAAAAATGTAATGGGGAAACACTATGGAGTTTGTTATTCATTACAAAAACCAGGCTTCACACCAAGATGCAAAATGAACAATCCGATGTGAAATAAGTAATGCCTTTATAATAGATAAAAGAGGTCTTTAATGCAGTTGGAAGAGAAATGAAAGGCCATGCCAGTGATGTCTGAATAGCATGTCTTTTTGGCCTACATGGTTTTCCTGTGATGGTGTGTGGAAGACGATGTGGTGGGTGGGATGTGTCAGTTGTTAGGGAGGCATCCTGGCACAGGACCAGGTGTTTATGGAGGCTCCATGCCCTGCAGGAGCACCTGTTTTGTCTTATTCTCTAGAGTACTTTTCTCTGATGTTGGTTGTGGAGAGCTCTTTTTGCATTTCCTCTTCATTGCAAATGAACCGTCTTTGCCTGCACTTCTAGATGGAGGCGATGACATTGGTGAGGACATAAGGGACCTTGAATAATCTAGCACCATATGGATTTAGAAAATGGACACCTCCAGACAGACTGGTTGTATTTTATAGACCATTTCAAATGCATAAACAAACATGTGCATTCCTAGGGCATCTCAGGTGGCAGAGAAAACAATGTTGACTTAGAGTTAAATTGGAAATGAACAACAACAAAAAAGCTTTAATTTATTTTTTTTTTTTTACAGTAGAGCATTACGCTTAAGTCTGATTCATTTTAATTTCAAAGTATCTGCATTGGTTTTAAACATTTTAACTGGAAACCCTTTAGGAACAGACTGAAAGGCTCTGTACAGGGTGTCCTTGGTGTGGTGCTTGACCACTTGCTTTGTTTGTTCATTTCATTTTTTTTCTTTCTCATTTAATTTACTTTTTCTCATTTTATTTCTTTCTGAAATGCTCCTTTAAATCTTGGAAATTCAATATGTGATTGACCACCAGAGTATTTAATCTGTAACCTGTTTGGTGTTTACAACTAGGATGTCAGTGGCACCTTGTCTCTGCTGTTCCAGCGTGAACAAACAAAACATTTCTTTAGTTTTCTCATACGCCCCTCAGCACTGTGTCTGGCAAGTATAAAAATTTATTGCTTTCTTGCATTACTTACACCTTTGAGGAAATCAAAAGAAACCTGCAACAGTGGAGGGGAAACAGATAGCTTTCTGGGTGGACTGTGTGTTGGGACATAGTGGAAACAGATAGCTTTCTGGGTGGACTGTGTGTTGGGACATAGTGGAAACAGATAGCTTTCTGGGTGTGCTGTGTGTTGGGACATAGAGGAAACAGATAGCTGTCTGGGTGTGCTGTGTGTTGGGACATAGAGAAAACAGATAGCTTTCTGGGAGTGCTGTGTGTTGGGACATAGAGGAAACAGATAGCTGCTGCTGGGATTGCTACCTCCCTGTTTGACAAACAAGGCCAAACTAGTTCAAATTACTGACACAGTCCAGAGGTCTGGTGCCTGACTGAGCTGCAAGCTGAGGATGGACACTCTCTGGCTATAATTGGGTAACTTTGCCCGCGCCGTAGACCAACAGCTTTAAGGGCAGTTATTCAAATGGCAAAAATGGTCACCTGATATATCCACATATGTTCCTTGTGTGTCTTATGAAACCTCTACTTGAAATAATAGGAGACAAATACATTTAAAAATATGTCATTTATACATTTATAAAGAAGATAATGTACATATTAAATGAGGAATTCTAACCTGAGGGAAAGAGCCCCAACCCATTCCTTTGCCTATGCAATGTGATGGTTTGTAGTAGGCCTATGTGTTTGTAGTACTGTATGTGACTTACAGCAGCCTTGATCTTCAGGGCATGCTAACAAGACCAGTGCTTCCTGATATCACTGTGCATCCTGCAGTCTGTTTTTCTCTCTCCAGCCTATT
This sequence comes from Alosa alosa, assembly GCF_017589495.1. Taxonomy (NCBI): domain Eukaryota; kingdom Metazoa; phylum Chordata; class Actinopteri; order Clupeiformes; family Clupeidae; genus Alosa; species Alosa alosa. Next base: position 4,173,324 of record NC_063201.1, read on the forward strand.
GCTGCATTTGACCATATTTCCCTGCCCCCATAAAAAACAAATCCATAAAATCACCTTGATTATGGCCCATTACACTACAAAATTATAACTTCCTGCTGTGAAACTCATTCACCATCGCAACGACTTTTTTCTCTCTCTCTCTAAATAAAAAAAAAACAAACAAATTCCATAGTGTGAAATAAAGCCTATTTTACATCCATGGCTTTGCCGGGGTGTGCACGGCACGCCACACTAGTGCTGTGCAAATCAGTTTTTCTCTCGTTGGGAAGACAACAATAGCAGCACTGAGAATGAAGCAAGGCACAAAAAAAGACAAAAATGAAAATAAGAAAGATAGATAGATAAATAAATAAATAAATAAATAAATAAATAAATAAATAAATAAAAACACACCAAACACGGTGTCTGTCCCTCTCCTACATAGCCAGCCGTTCATTACCCCCTCTACAGCAGCAACACTGGAGCGGGTTGCTGTGGTCAGCCGTCCGTCACAGCCTGTGTTATACTACATAATCATCCATGAATTACCGACAGCCATTAATGAGTAGCACTGAGTACCAGAGGCAATACAAATGGCCCTAATACAAATAGCTTACAGTGCATCATATGGCTGTAGTGTCTATGGTGCGAGCTAATTTAATCAGTTAAATGCCAACATGATGCTTAATCATTCCCAGAGACACATTGAACGTGTGTCACAATACATTTGCCTGATAGAGTTTACGACTTACGAACATTAGAGCCCATTCTTACATTTTCATACTAATGTTTAATGCAGTGTTACATCTGCCGTCAAGGTTTCAGGCATCTGTAGCTGCAGCTGTCCCGTGGGTGAGAGGAGGTGTTGACTGAAATGAGGAGCGTGAAGAGACAGGAGCAGCATTGGGGCTCATGCGCTCTCCAGGAGGAAATGCAATAATGAGCAGTTTTATATGAAGTCAAACATGACGGGTAGAATTGAAGTAGCGCAGACAACAGCCCCTGATGGGGTTAGACATGTGTGTGTGTGTCTGTGTCTGTGTGTGTGTGTGTGTCTGTGTGTGTGTGCGTGGGGGGGTCATGCTTGACAGAGGATTGCTGTGCAGGTTTATATTGAACACACTTTCTGTATGCATGGCAACGTCAACACTGCGGGTTGAGGAATGTGTAAGCACAACGGAGCGAATCAGAGGGAATATTGCTGTCATTTCTGCCGACACAGCAGACTGTGTGTGTGTGTGTGTGTGTGGAGGTGTGTGGCTACAGGGTTGTGTGGCGGTGGCTGATTGAACAGCGGTTAGGAGAAGCAGGCCTTGTCGCGCTTCACACACACAACATCATGGTCGCGCTGCCCGACAGCCTGCTGCCCACACCTTATGCATTTGACTGACAAACAGAAACGGGAAATTACCTCTAAAACATAAGCGAGCATATACACCTACACAAGGTACTCACACAAGCACCCAAACACACACACACACACACACACACACATGCACGCACACAGACACACGCACGCACACACACACACACACACACACAAAGTTGTGGATTTAGAGATGTTAATGAGGACCCATGGAGTGATCACTCTCATGCTGTGAGATTGTGTACACACACACACACACACACACACACACACACGTGCACGGTTACACATGCACAGATTGCCCTCATGCTGAGGTGCAATGCAGGCGCTCGAGAAATGATTTAATCAGTCATCTACAGACAGCAGGAAATGGCCCGGCAGCATGATTAATCTATCACCCTATTCCTCCCTCCTCTCTCATCTCTCTCTCATCCCTTCCTCACCTACTCACAGAGCTTTACACATAAAAGGGAAACATTCTACAAGAGGCGATGAGGTGCGTGTCTGTGTGTGTGTGTGTGTGTGACTGTGTGTGTGTGTGTGTGTGTGTGTGTGTGACTGTGTGTGTGTGTGTGACTGTGTGTGTGGGTGACTGTGTGTGTGGGTGACTGTGTGTGTGGGTGACTGTGTGTGTGGGTGACTGTGTGTGTGGGTGACTGTGTGTGTGGGTGTGTGTGTGTGTGTGTGTGTGTGTGTGTGTGTGGGGTTGTGGGGTTGAGAGAGGGGTCCAGGGGAAAAAAGAGGTAAAGGGAGATGCGTAAGGGGGAGGCAAAGAAAGAAACAAAGGAGGAGAGAGCAGACGTGCAGGCTACAGTGGAGAAGAGAGCAGACGTGCAGGTTACAGTGGAGAGAAAGAGAGAGCAGACGTGCAGGTTACAGTGGAGAAGAGAGCAGACGTGCAGGTTACAGTGGAGAAGAGGAGAAGAGAGCAGACGTGCAGGTTACAGTGGAGAGAAAGAGAGAGCAGACGTGCAGGCTACAGTGGAGGAGAGAGCAGACGTGCAGGTTACAGTGGAGAAGAGGAGAAGAGAGCAGACGTGCAGGTTACAGAGGAGAAGAGAGCAGACGTGCAGGTTACAGTGGAGAAGAGAGGAGAAGAGAGGCACGCAGGTTACAGAGGGAGAGAGGAGAAAGAGAGAGCAGGTTACAGTGGAGAGAAAGAGAGAGCAGACGCAAGTGGTGGCAGGTTACAGTTACAGTGGAGGAGGAGAGAAGAGAGCAGACGTGCAGGTTACAGTGGGAAAGTGGAGAGAGGTTAGGACAGAGGAGAGGAGCAGACCGCAGGGAGGGAAAGTGGAGAGGAGGAGAGGGAAAGAGAGAGGGAGAGAGAGAGGGTGAGAGGGAGGGAGAGAGAGGAGAGAGGGAGAGAGAGAGGGAGGGGGGAGAGAAAGAGAGGGAGAGAGAGGGGGGAGAGAAAGAGAGAGGAGAGAGAGAGAGAGGGGGGAGAGAAAGAGAGAGAAAGAGAGAGAGGGGGGAGAGAAAGAGAGAGAGAGGAAGAGAGAGAGAGGTTAGGACAGACGACAAGACACAGAGAGAGAGAGAGAGAGAGAGAGAGAGAGAGAGAGAGAGAGGTTAGGACAGACGATAAGACACAGAGAGAGAGAGAGAGAGAGAGAAAGAGAGAGAGAGAGAGAGAGAGGGGGGAAGGGAAGTCAAATGCTCTGTGAGAGAGGAAAGTGAAATGCAATAAAAAAAATGAATAGATGGAGACGACCGATTTCCAGCACCATCGAGGAGGCCATTCCCATGATTAGGCAGTTTCTGCCGCAGTTTAATGATGTGTGTGTGTGTGTGTCAGGGTAGGTAAAGGAAAGCTGAGAGAGAAAGAGATTTCAAGCTGAAAGTGAGTTTGCAAAGGACTCTGTGAGAGACTCTGTGAGACTACAATTATATCAGGAAGAAAAGGAAGAAATGGACGTGAGCCAAATGTCTCACTGAGTAAAATGGCACATAAACAAAATGGACTTATTTGACAAATGGCTGTTGGGGTGTGTGTGTGTGTGTGTGTGCGCAGAGGGGGCATATGCACTGCATGATTAGTGTGTGTGTTTGTATTTTGAGGCAGTGGGCATGCTGATGCTTTTGTGATTATGTGTATATGTCCCTGTGAGTGTGTGTGTGTGTGTGTGAGTGAGAGAGAGAGAGAGGAGAGAGAGAGAGAGAGAGAGAGAGAGAGTAAATGTGTGTGTGTGTGTGTGTGTGCCAAGCACATTAATTCCATTTGCTTGTTTTAGGTCCACCCATAACCTTGATTGACTAATTAAAGTAATTGATTTCTCTGCAGACACCCTGCTGAACCTGACACTTGTATGGAGGATTCAGAGGCTCAGTGCAACTAGGCTGGGAGTCAAAGGCTCTGTTTACACCAGTCCCAATGCTCTTTGAGAATAATAAGAACATGACTAGGAGCATTATTATATATCATGAATGTCGAGGCATCTGTGTGATGCTTTTCAGCTGCTTGTGTTTTTAGCAGTATACCGATCCATGTGCACACATGCACCCTTGCAAGCACACACTCGCAGACACACACACAGACACACACACACAGACACACACTTGCAGACACACGCACAGACACACACTCGCAGTGCACACACTCGCAAGCACACACTCGCAGACACACACACACACACACAGGCACACACTCGCACACACACACACACACACACAGACACACACTCGCAGACACACACAGAGACAGACACACACTCGCAGACACACACTCGCAGACACACACACACAGACACACACTCGCAGACACACACACACAGACACACACTCGCAGACACACACACACACAGACACACACTCGCAGACACACACTCGCAGACACACACACATATCTCAATGCTCTTGTCACACATGTAGCGTGCAATTGCACAGCTTATGTAATGTTATGATTAGATGCATTCAGAAGCCGAGAGTTACAGACGACAGAACGACGTTCTTGCCACAGGCTCTGATTAACTCTCCCACTCTCTTTCTCTCATACTAACACACACACACACACTCACACACGCAATCCTGCTCCTGATTGGGTTTTGTACATATTTCAATCAATGAGTCCCCAGCTCCAGTAGTGTGTGTCAAAGTCAAAGTCAGCTTTATTGTCAATTTCTTCACATGTTCCAGACATACAAAGAGATCGAAATTACGTTTCTCACTATCCCACGGTGAAGACAAGACATATTTTACCAATTTAGGTCCACAGACAAACATAACATTCAAGTAAACAAAAAGTAAGTAAATAAGTAAATAAGAGGGCACATATAATAATGAAAAAAATAAGAGCAGCAAAATGTGGTTGAAATTGTGCATAGACAGTCAATAAAAATACTGGTACAAATTCAGGCCAATAAAAGGCTTGGGTAGTTCTGTTTGACCTAAGTAAAGAAGAAAGTGGCATAGTGGCAAGTTATGTAAGAGCAGCAGAAGTGTTGTGTTTGGGACAACAACACCAGTTGTAAAGTGTACAAGTGTGCAAGTGTGCAGTATGTAGTAGTGCGGCCATTTTTGGGTCCAATGTCCTGGGATGTTAATGTAGCTGAGGGTGGAGGGGAGAGGAGGGAGAGTTCAGCATCCTTACGGGCTTGGTGTATGAAGCTGTTGGTGAGTCTGGTAGTGCGGGGAGCCGCGAGGCTCTGTACCTCTTCCCAGAGGGCAGTAGATCAAACAGATTGTGAGCAGGGTGACTTGCATCACTCTCACAATTTTGGTCGCCTTTGCGGGTGAGGGGGGTGGTGTAAATGTCCTTCAGGGAGGGGGTGAAGCACCAATAATCCTTCAGCTGTGTTCACTATGCGCTGCAGACTTTCCTGTTGTATTCAGTGCAGCTTCCGCCCCACACAGCGATACAGCTGGAGAGGATGCTCCTCGATGGTGCCTCGGTAGAATGTGGTCATGATGGCTGGTGGAGCACTTGCTCGCCTGAGTTTCACTGAGGGGAAGTACAGGCGCTTGCTCTCTTTCGCCAGTGATGCAGTGTTGGTGGTCCAGGAGAGGTCTTCACTGATGTGCACCCCAGGAATTTGGTGCTTTCGCTCTCTCCCACCACAGCACCGTCGATGGTCAGTGGCAGGTGTTGGGTGTGACCTCTCCGGAAGTCAACAACAATCTCTTTGGTCTTGCTGACATTCAAGTGGGAGGTTATTGTCCCTGCACCACGTGGTCAGATGGTCGACCTCCAACCTGTATTGAGTCTCGTCGCCCTTGGTGATGAGACCCACCAGAGTTGTGTCGTCAGCAAATTTCACTATGCGTGATTGTTGCTGTAGGTTGCAGTGCAGTCATCGGCCAGCAGGGTGAAGAGCAGCGGACTGAGCACGCAGGGGGCCCCCTGTGCTCAGTGTGATGCTGCTTGAGGTATTGTTGCCAACATCGCATCACTTGGGGCCTCTGACAGAGGAAGTCCAGTAGCCAGTTGCAGAGGTAGGTACTGAGTCCTAGTTTGTCAAGTTTGCAGATGAGTTGTTGTGGTATTATGGTGTTGAATGCAGAACTGAAGTCTATAAACAGCAATCTCACATATGAGTCTCTTTTTTTTCCAGGTGGGTGAGGGGGCTGGGTGGAGGGCAGAGCAGATTGCATCCTCTGTAGACCGCTTGGCTCGGTATGCAAACTGGAAGGGGTCCAGGGTGGGGGGGGGAGAATGGCTTTGATATGTGACATGACAAGCCGCTCAAAGCACTTCATGATGATGGGTGTCAGTGCCACAGGGCGGTAGTCATTGAAGCAGGATGGAGCAGTTTTTCTTCGGCACAGGTATGATGGTGGCAGCTTTGAAACATGATGGGACGATGGCTTGCTTCCAGGGAAGTGTTAAAGATGCCTGTGAAGACATCCTTAAGCTCCCCTGCACAGTCCTTCAGCGCATACGACCCTGGGATGTTGTCTGGACCTGTTGCCTTACGGGTGTTGATGGCAGCAAGTGTCCCTCACGCTGTCGGCAGAGAGGCACAGGGGCTGCTCATGTAGGGGGGATGGGTCTTCTGTGGGCAGGTGCTGTTTTGTGCTTGTGCCGAGCAAAGAAGCGGTTCAGGTTGTTGAGCAGAGGATGTTGCTCTCACAGCTCTGTGGCGCCGGGCTTGTAGTCCGTGGAGGGCCTGAATGCCCTGCCATGGGCTTTGTCGTTCCTGCTGTCTTTGAAGTGGGTGGTTATCTTGTGAGTGTATTCCTTTTGCTTCCTTGATGCCACACGGGACAGGTTGGCTCGCTGTTTTCATGCCAGCTTCATCCCCAGCTCTGTAGGCTTTGTCTCTGGCCCTCAGCAGCCTGAGGACATCCCCTGTCAGCCATGGCTTCCAGTTAGCCAGTGATGATGTCTTTGTGTGGGTCACATCATCGATGCACTTGGTGATGTAAGAGGTTACAGTGTCTGTATCGTCCTCTATGTCTGTCCGGTTGTTGTAAGGGCTGCCTGCTTAAACATTTCCCAGTCTGTTGTGTCAAAGCAGTCTTGAAGAGCATCGGAGGAGGCTCCCTCAGGCCACACTTTTACCTGCTTACAAACCCGGTTTGTTCGCTTACCCTTTGTCTGTATAAACCGGGCATTAGCATGACAGTGATATGGTCTGAAAGTCCAATGTGGGGAGGGGGGTGGCTTTGTATGCTCCTTTGTGTGCAGTGTAGACCAGGTCCAGGATGTTATCTCCTCTTGTTGGAAAATCAACATGCTGGTGTAGCTTTGGAAGTACAGTTTTGAGATCAGCATGGTTAAAATCTCCAGTGAAGATGGTGAAACCGTCTGGGTAAAAGGTCTGTTGTTCACTGACAGCCTGGTACAGTTCACTAAGACCCCGTTCTTATCGCTGTTGTTGTTGGTGGCGGGATGTATACAAGGCTCAGCAGAATCGCATTCCATTTTGCAGGTAAAAAGGACTGCACTTTATGATCATAAACTCTGCAGTGGTGAGCAGTGTTTGCATACTACTACAGTGTCGGCACCATTCGTCACGGATGTAAACACAGATTCCTCCTCCTCGCGGATTTTACCTCCCTTTACAATGGCCTAACCGATAGCATGCTAGCTGCTCCAGTTGTACAGCAGAGTCCGGAATGTTGTCGAATGTTGTGTGTGTGTGTGAGTGTGAGTGTGTGTGAGTGTGAGTGTGAGTGTGTGTGTTTGTGTGTGTGTATGCCATGTGTATGCCATGTGTATACATGTATGTATAGGTCAACACCATATGCAGTCTATGGTCAACACAGTGTTGCTGAGAAGACTCTGGGGGAAAGAGAGGAGCAGAGAAGACTGAAGATAAAAAGAGTTAAAAGGCAGAGAGAGAGAGAGAGGAGGGAGAGGAGGGAGGAGAGAGAGAGTGAGAGAGAGTGAGGGAGAGAGTGAGGGGGAGAGAGAGAGAGGGAGGGAGAGAGAGAGGAGGGAGAGAGAGAGAGAGAGAGAGGGAGGAGAGAGTGAGAGAGAGAGAGGGAGGGAGAGAGAGAGGAGGAGAGAGTGAGGGAGGAGAGAGAGAGGAGAGAGAGGGAGGAGAGCAGGAGGGAGGGGAGAGAGAGAGAGAGAGAGGAGTGAGGGGGAGAGAGAGAGAGAGGAGGGAGGGAGTGAGGGAGGAGAGAGAGAGAGAGAGGGAGGGAGAGAGAGAGAGTCCTTTAAGAACTAGAACTCTAGAACTCTACAACTCATTCTAGAACTCTGCTT
>NC_063201.1:4184320-4194320 GCF_017589495.1 Alosa alosa
ATATGGAGTGAACACAGGAGTGATATGGGCCGCTATCAGAGAGAACACAGGAGTGATATGGGCCGATATCAGAGGAAGTGAACACAGGAGTGATATGGGCCGATATCAGAGAGAGAGAACACAGGAGTGATATGGGCCGATATCAGAGAGAGAGAACACAGGAGTGATATGGGCCGCTATCAGAGGCAGGACTGATGCGATATGTCTCATATGACAGAGATATGTGTTCAATGTGGACAGATTAGATCAGGGGTTTTCAACTGGTTCTGTGCCAGGGACCACCATTCTGACTAAGCAGTAATCCACGGCCCACTGTGTGTGTGTGTGTGTGTCTTGTCTATCGAGGTAGACAAGACTTTACTTTACCCTTTACTTTAGATATGCCAGTGTAGAAAACCGCTCTCACAGAGGTATAGTTGAAAAGAGTAAGACAGCACTCTTTCTCATGAGCGGTTGTCCTTTGACATCACACAAAATCTGTTGCAAGAAACTGCAATCTGTGTCTCATGACGCGAGTAAGTTTCGGCGGTTTAATTCATGGCCTCGTTGAAAGCACAGTTGAACATACGAAACAGTGGTAGGCTACATCCTCTCCAGTTTTGTCAATCGTTACTTTAAATCCATATTTCACACCTTCACTGTACAGTATTTTCCTTCTCATTTTCCACTATGTTTCCTCCGAAGTTGTAGGCCTAGCTTTGTCTGGAGAGCATGCAGCAGAAGCCTGTCCATCTGTCCTGACATAGCGATCCTTGCTGGTGCTGACTAACTTCACCTTAGTTAGAAACGTTAGTTAACAGCTCCACTCCACTCCAAATTTCACCAAACTAAGCTTCTTTTCAACGAAACCTCAATAGCGTGAACTCTGTGCGAGATGCTGGTCTATTTCGCTGTAGAGACTGTAGCCTACCTTATGTGTGTATGTGACATTGGGGACGCAAAACATACGTTAGCAAAGCACAGGATAGACCATGTACAAAGCTAGCCTATCCTGTGTCAGTTTGAATCTCCTCTATAGTATTTTAGATATTTTCAAGTTCAAAAATTCTGGAAATGGTTTGGAAAAATGAATGATGGAAACAAGTTATTAATTGTGAAATTACGTAGACTGGAATGCATGTCACGGACCCCCTGCAATGACGCCACGGACCACCAGGGGGCCGTGGACCACCGGTTGAAAACCCCTGGATTAGATGATTAGACTTTATTGTCACTGTTACGTAAGGGATAATGTATAGAACGCCGGCCATTATTGGGAAAATAAGTCCCGACAGGGCGAACCGGACCCCGACGCGCATCGGAGGTGTCTTGTTCCGCCCTGAAGGGACTTATTTTCCCAATAATGACCGGCATTCTATACATTATCCCGCTTATTACAGGGCTACTTGCCAAACCGAAACAATAAACTCCCCACGATATGACTATTTAGCCTACATAGCCTATTTGTTACCGTTCATTGTGGCTTTTTCTGAGAAACAAATAGTTCACTACAAGACACGCTGAACTTCAACCAAACATTCTTTAGAACACAGCTCATCAACCGTCTGCTTTCACTTTTGAACGAAGTTCCATGTTGCGGAGTGATATGAAAGACCTGAATTAGAAACACAAACTCCGTTGCCATTGACAGCGGTCATTATTTTTTCAGAGGTCCTCTAGTTGAAAATAATGGCCGCTAGAACCTTGGGAAATCCCATTCAAGTCTGTGGAAGAGCCGTGTAATAAACCTATATAAGTATAAGTATATACTCTTTGGATCCTGTGAGGGAAATTTGGTCTCTGCATTTATCCTAATCCATGAATTAGTGAAACACACTCAGCACATAGCGAACACACAGTGAGGTGAAGCACACACTAATCCCAACACAGTGAGCTGCCTGCTACAGCGGCGCTCGGGGAGCAGTGAGGGGTTACAGTAGGTGCCTTGCTCAAGTGCTACAGCGGCGCTTGGGGAGCAGTGAGGGGTTAGGTGCCTTGCTCAAGTGCTACAGCGGCACTCGGGGAGCAGTGAGGGGTTACAGTAGGTGTCTTGCTCAAGTGCTACAGCGGCGCTCGGGGAGCAGTGAGGGGTTAGGTGCCTTGCTCAAGTGCTACAGCGGCACTCGGGGAGCAGTGAGGGGTTACAGTAGGTGTCTTGCTCAAGTGCTACAGCGGCGCTCGGGGAGCAGTGAGGGGTTAGGTGTCTTGCTACAGCGGCGCTCGGGGAGCAGTGAGGGGTTAGGTGCCTTGCTCAAGTGCTACAGCGGCGCTCGGGGAGCAGTGAGGGGTTAGGTGCCTTGCTCAAGGGCACTTCAGCCGTGGAGGTGGGCACGGGAGAGCTGTGCTCAACCACTTCCCCTGCCCACATTTTTCCTACTGGTCGGGGATCGAACCGACAACCATTCGGTTACAAGCCCGAAAGCCCTAACCAGTAGGCCACGGCTGCCCCAACCTGTGCAGTTAGGAACCATAGGTCGACAGTTGCATCCTTACACACTTTAGGTGAGTGAGCTTGCATACAAGCGTACATTCATAGTATGCAAGCATACTATATTATGGCCATGGTGGTGCAAGCATACTATATTATAGCCATGTTGTTGCAAGCATACTATATTATAGCCATGTTGGTGCAAGCATACTATATTATGGCCATGTTGGTGCAAGTATACTATATTATGGCCATGGTGGTGCAAGCATACTATATTATAGCCATGTTGGTGCAAGCATACTATATTATGGGCATGGTGGTGCTGCTCATCTAAGCTATAGTGAGCCTGTAAGTGTACTCATTCAAACTCCGCCAATCCGTTCCAGAGTCTTTGCACTTGGCTGCGTTATTTTCACAATTTGTGGCCGTTAAAATCCATTCCACTCAATTAGGGGACTTCAGACCTGCTATAAACCTTGAAATGATTATCTTGACTGCACTCCGGGGATCATTTTTCCACACACCCGAACCCTTTCCAAAATATTACATTTCTCTGTCAATAAGCTCTGCCTTTCCTAAATATTGTCCCAAGGTTCCACCCGAGAAAGTATTCCTGCAGTTCTAAAATTCAATCACAAGTGTGAAATTGTGAAATATGCATTACGACACACTGAGGACATGGCACATGAATTGCAGCAAAACATTTTTCTCTTTTTGGTTGAGAGGAAAAAATTGTCTGTACACCTTGAGACAAGGTGTGTGTGTGTGTGTGTGTGTGTGTGTGTGTGTGTGTGTGTGTGTGATGTGTGTGTGTGAATGTGTGTGTGTGTGTGTGTGTGTGTGTGTGTGTGTGTGTGCATGTGTGTGTGCATGTGTGTGTGTGTGAATGTGTGCATGCCTGCCTGTGTGTGTGCCTTTGTAAAGGAGCACCTGCTGGTATTGAGTGGGGATGAGGAATCCTTCATAGCATCCTGGAAATAGCTCTCTGTGGCTTTGCCAAATAACGCCGCAGTGCGACGCTAAGTACAGACACCGAGTCATATGATTAATCATTCACAGGTAGAGGGCATTTCAGGGTAAGGACGCTGCCTTCATTTCTATTCCTCAAACTCCTTGTCTCTCTGAAACACACACACACACAACACACACACAAACGCGCGCGCACACTGCACACACACACACACACACACACACACACACCACACGGGTCAGTGACATGACATGCACATTACTGTGTCTAAGTCCATTACTTTGGTTAAAAATAATGTCAAATGATTCATAGCAAGCATAATTTTATTCTATAAAACCTGGATAATTTGAACATATTTTCTGTTCATCATAAAAAATATATAATACAATATATTTTATGTTTTTTCATCGTCCGAGCAAATTAACACTATGTGGAAAGTATTAAATAAGGAATATAAAAGGTAAGGAAATTTGGGGCATAATTGTATAATTTTATTTTATCTATTAGTTTACTAGCTCTTACATTGTTTGGAAAAAAAAAAAAAACTTTTGTCCGTAAATTTGCATATCTGAAATGTCAGGGCGGTGCAACCACATTCATAGAACGTTTATTTTGAATTTAACAGGGAAAAGAGTAAACAGAGGACCTCAAGTGACCTTTACTGATGAGTGAAAAGTTTGTAAATCTCTCAAATATTTTCAAAAAAATAGCTACTTTCTTTTCATTGTAGATTAAAGTGAAGAAATGGTTGAAAAATGTGTGTGTGGGGAGGGAATTAAACAATATACTTTTTAATTTTTATTATTCATGTAGCGCCCCCTAGGCCTATCTCCTGGTACTAAAGGGCGTTTCCCGGGTTCTTAAACTAATCCCAGTAAAGTATATATAATATATAGAATTCTTGCTGACCTTCTGTTTAAATGTCTATTTGTGTCTTTACATGTACTTTGAATAAATAACTTTTTAACCCTTGTATACTTACTTGTGTGTAACTGACTTAAACCATATTCACATGAAACAACATTTACATATGCAATCTATTACCCAATGGTATCTTAACACTAAGTACTCAGAACTCAGTTATTAAAATGTTAAATAAAAATAGTTTACTGAATATAAATATTCAATTTACCAAAAGAATGAATTATCAATATAAACAAAAAAATAAGATACAAGTGTATCAATGGAGCAAAGTATTCAACACATACTTTCTTAGCAAATGTACAAGAAATCAAAAATGTTACACGTACCTCAAAAGCCTCAAAATGCAGTAGGAGCTTAGAAACTAGTAGGCTACATTAGCCACCTTTAGCTAACAGTTAACAGTAAGCTTAAAGTACAGTACACAACACATTAACATGAAAACACATACACACACACGGGCCCACGCGCACACACACACATTCACACGTGATTCACCCACCCCAATCCTAGCCGGCAAATGAGCTAAAACCTAGCAGCTAACCGTTGCAGGCCTGGAGCGTCGCTTGTGGTCGGCGTGGCCAAAAACAAATGACCCCTTCACTCCGTTAGAGCAAGAGAAACAAATAACGATACCTTAATCCCAAGTGGTAGGTTTCCCGTCGAGTCACCGCTACCCGGCACAGGCAGGCAGTCTCTCACACGCAATGACCATGGACTGGCAGCTCACTCAATGACAGGAATCCCTCGGTGACGAGATGACAACTTTTCCAAAGCGTCAACTACAAAGTCTTGGCTTCCAAGTTCACAATTTAGTCCGACTGGCAAAATATACGTTTGTCACGTTCTATTTCAAAGTTTAGTCACTTAAGCGCAGACAAGTCCTCAGCGTGGCTTCTCCTCAACTATCCAGTCTCCTCTCTCGCGCGGTTTGCAACCTTTCACCTCACATGTAATTCCATGCATACAAAAGTCATACAATGAAATATATTTTTTAACACAACATCAAAATATTACATGTTACATTATACATTTCACTTTGCCAATGAAATAATTTAACAAAAACTCTTAGAATGAATTTAAACACATACATGACTTAAACACAGTTGTGTATCAAACTACAACTCCCATAATCCCTTTCACTTACCCAAATTGAATGGAATTGAGATGAACTACAATAAGCTTATTTCTTGAGCTTACTCCTAAATTCTAATATTATATAACTTCAAGATAATTTTAGTTCTAATGAGCAATTATGAACTTTATTTAATCTAAGTTATGTAGCACTTATTTATTTAACTTAAATGCTTTTTAGCACTGCGCTACATTCACATAAAGTATTTGGTAACACTTTACAGTAAGGGTACATGAATTATCATTAATTCAGCCGCATAGCAGCTAAAAGCTGCTTCACCATGTTTAGCTCTAACAGTAGGTTTTACTAGCAGGTTTTTCACCTGGGACCTGAGAGGATGAGAAGGTGTGTACTGCTGAAGCATGTCTGACAGGTATTTAGGTCTTGGTCCATTTACTGATTTATAAACAAGCAATAGTGCTTTAAAGTCAATTCTGTGACTTACTAGAAGCCAGTGCAAGGACTTGAAGATTTGGAGTAATGTGGTCAGTTCTTTTAGTTTTTGTTAGAATCCTAACTGCTGCATTTTGTATCACCTGACACGTTTAATAGTCTTTTTAGGAAGGCCTGTAAACAGTCCATTGCAGTAATCAACCCTGCTGGAGATAATGCATGAATGAGTTTTTCTAAGTCATGTTTTGACATCAGCCCTCTGAGTTTGGCAATATTTTTGAGGTGGTAAAAAGCTGATTTAGTTATCGCTTTCATGTGGCTGTTGAAATTTAGATCACTGTCAATTAATACACCAACATTTTTAACAGTATCCTTTGCCTTCAACCCTTTTGTGTCAAGGAGAGTGGCAACCCTAAGTCTTTCCTCCTTTTTACCAAATATAATTACTTCATTTTTTTCTTTGTTCAGCTGAAGAAAATTTTGAGACATCCAGGTGTTGATTTGTTCTATACACTGACACATAGATTCAAGAGGACCATAGTCGTTTGGTGACAGAGCTAAGTCAATTTGTGTCATCTGCATAGCTATGATATGAAATCAAATTATTTTGGATGATTTGTCCAAGTGGGAGCATATAGAGGTTGAATAATAGTGGCCCCAAGATCGACCCCTGGGGAACACCACAGGTCAAGGATGTTGGTGTTGAGGTACAGTTTCCGATGGCAACAAAGAAGCTCCTTTCTTGTAGATTTTAGCCAGCTGATAACTATGCCTGTAAATCCAACCCAGTGTTCTAGTCTGTGTAGTAAAATATTGTGATCAACAGTGTCAAATGCTGCACTAAGGTCCAGTAGCACTAGGACTGATGTTTTACCTAAATCTGTGTTGAGGCGTATGTCATTGGAAACTTTGATGAGAGCTGTTTCAGTGCTGTGATTTGCCCGAAAACCAGACTGAAAGTAATTAAAATAATCAAACTGAACTCTGACATCAAGTTTAGTTTCCTTCTGTTTGTTGCTGGAAGTTCAAGTTGTTGAATTTGTAATTGAGCAGATATGTTGAGTCTGATTTTTACCTTTAAAAAAGATGAAAACTCATTGCATTTATTAGTTGAGAGAAGTTCAGGCGCTAATTGTGAGGGGGGATTTGTTAACTTATCAACAGTTGAAAATAGAATACGAAGTGTTATTTGAACTTCTATTGATAATGTTAGAAAAGAAAAGACTGTCTTGCTTTGCATATTTCAGAGTTATATGTGCGGAGCATCTCTTTATGGATTTCATAGTGGATCTGAAGTTTGTATTTACGCCATTTTCTTTCAGTCTTCCTACTCTCTTTTTAGAAGTTTAACTTGCCATTTTTGCATTAAAGTGATCAAATAAGTCTTCTTATATAATATAAATAAGTCACACACACACACATTGCTTCTTAGCACAGTGATTCGCAATGTATCTAGGTTTTATTAGCTTGTCAAAACTTGCTAAAGAATGTGCTCCTAGACTACCAACAACATGAGCTGATAGCTGGCTGTAGCCAGGAGCATCAGCCCCTCACACTCTCCCCCACCGACTTGTGTGCGGCACTGAGCAAGACTAATGCACGTAAGGCTGCTATTCATGATGGTATCTCCAGATGCGTCCTTAGGCCCGCACCACAGGGCTGTGTGCTGAGCCCTCTCCACTACCCCCTCTTCACCTACGACCGCACACCTGTACATGGCTCTAACACCATTGTCAAGTTTGCAGATGACACAACGGTGATTGGTCTCATCAGCAACAACGATGAGACGGCCTACAGGGAGGACTTCAGGAAGTTTAAAGCTGGCACACACACCCCATCCTCATGAACGAGACTGAGGTAGAGCGTGTCACCAGCTTCAAGATTCTTGGTGTCCACATCTCTAAGGGCCTCTCTTGGACCCTCTGATCAAGAAGGCTCACCAGCATTTTTTCTTCCTGAGGAGACTAAAGAAGGTATACCTGTCTCCTCAGATCCTGGTGAACATCTAACGCTGCACCATTGAGAGCATCCTCACCAACTATCATAGAGTATGGTATGGCCACTTCTCTGCCTGGAAAGCACTGCAGAGGGTGGTGAAAACTGCCCAATGCATCCCCTGTTCCTCACTACCCTCCATCAAGACCTTCCTTGCGTAAGGCGCACAGCATCAAAGACTGTTCTCACCCCAACCACAGACTCCCCAGACTGTTCTCACGCCAACCACCTCACTCCCCTCCGGGAGGCGTTACAGGTCTCTCCGCACCCGGACCAGCAGGTCCAGAAGAAGCTTCTTCCCTGCGGCTGCCACCCTACTGAACACTAACTCTGCACCTCGGTGACAACCAACCAAGGGCACCTCATCCGTGGATATGGATCTGGAAGAGCGCTGTTCAATCACTCCCCCCCACTCACATTTTTCCTACCAGTCAGGGATCGGACCGGCCCCCCTTCGGTCACGATTCCCTAACCAGTAGGCCACGGATGCCCGGATACCAATATTTTACTGCTCTAAGTTTCAGCCGTGGCCTACTGGTTAGTGCTTCGGACTTGTAACCGGAGGGTTGCCGGTTTGAAACCCGACCAGTAGGCACGGCTGAAGTGCCCTTGAGCAAGGTACCTAACCCCTCACTGCTCCCCGAGCGCCACTGTTGTTGCAGGCAGCTCACTGCGCCAGGATTAGTGTGTGCTTCACCTCACTGTGTGTTCACTGTGTGCTGAGTGTGTTTCACCATTTCACGGATTGGGATAAATGCAGAGACCAAATTTCCCTCACGGGATCAAAAGAGTATATATACTTATACTTATACTTATACTTATACGTATACATTGCACTCTTCTGCTTTTTTGCACTTCTGGTTAGACGCTAACTGCATTTCGTTGACTCTGTACAATGTATAGAGTAAATTCTGTACTGTGCAATGACAATAAAGTTGAATCTGATCTAATCTAATCTAATATTATTGATAGGTCTAAAACCTGGAAAATATACATACGTGGCCTATATCCAACATTTATAACAATGTTTGGTATGGCACCAAATAACTGACCAATGGTTCATGGTATCCATCTCCATAGTTACCATTCCGCCTTGAAATCTCTTTTCCTGTGGCTTGAACACGACGTCCATTGTTACTCAAACAATTTTGTCAGTAGTAATCCCCACGACCACCACTCTGGAAATGCTTTTTTTCTTCTTTTTCTCAGCAAACAAGAATGCATGGTCCCTGATTGATTGTCCTATTATGATTCAAGTGGAGCACTTACACCAGGATGCATAAGTCTGTCTGTGTGTGTGTGTGTGTGTGTGTGTTTGTATGCATGTGTGTGTGATAGCCTCTTTTCATTGTGTGACTGCATCATTCTGGCAGGCTGTGGAGTTTCACATACAGTAGAGCGAAAGTGAGTTATGAAGCAATACTGGGCAAACTCTGCAGAGCCAGAGCTAGCTGCTGGAATACTAATTTGTTATTTTTATTAAAATGAATTTTTGGCATTCTCCTTATGCAGCACCCTGGCCCACCATGCCTCAAACACCAATACACACACACACACACACGCACGCACGCACGCACGCACGCACGCACGCACATGAACTCATACTCACACGCACACGCACACACACACACACTCCTTATATCTCTTTTTCAGTGCATACTGGGGAACTGACTTAATTTGAGTACAGATGATATATTTATAGAGCAGAGAGAGAGAGAGAGAGAGATTGTTCATGGAGGTTGGTGTGTGTGTGTGTGTGGGGGGGGGTGATAGAGAGAAGAGGTTAATCTTATCTAAGGACTTCTCAGAATAAAAGTAATTACCCCGAGCTGGGTCTTGGTGGAATGGCTGGGAAGCTGGCTCCATGGGCACTATCACCGTGGGCCTGCTCTTATCAGCGGGAGAGGACAGAGCCGCAACAACACTCTGTTCCGCAGGTGGGAGAATACCAATGCCAAAGTCTGTCTTGTCCACACAGGGTCCAATCGATACCTGTGGTCAGAACTAAGAAATATTGGCTTTGCCTTTTGTGCAGTTTGTGTGTGTGTGTGTGTGTGTGTGTGAGTGCCTATGGAATATCTTTCTGCAACACAAATAAATAACCTCTATCTCTCTTTTTCAAAAGATTTTTCCCCATTTACTAACTCTTTTTCTCTATCTCTTAGAGAGAGGCACACAC
>NC_063201.1:4199320-4211820 GCF_017589495.1 Alosa alosa
TACATGACATTACCCACGATTACACTCCGTGGGATAAATATCACAACTGGTGCTGCTTGGCGCCGATAGCTTATGACTTGGTGGACTGAACACTGTTTTTTTCGGTGTTTTATGCATTCTAGCTACTGTCAGTGACGCGAGAGAACTTAAGTTATTAGGGAAGTGGGATGTATTTTACATTAATTTGTGCGTAGTGCGGGTGTCATTCATTTATTTTTACATGTCTTACAACATAAATAAATGCATTCATAGTGAAGTCAGATATGAGCATACAAAGGCGCTTAGAACTCATGTTAAGCCTATAGATCGCACTAAATCACGAATGCGATTTGATGCAAGCAAAGTATCGACTGTTACTAACAAAGGTATTATTATAGCAATATTATAAAATGTGGCGGCGGAATAGCCTAAAAACTTGGGTAAGCCCTAGCCTTTGCACTTAGGTGATAACCAAAACTAATGTGAATCATGGGACTATCCTACAACCAAAGAAAGTAAAGGAGATTATTTTTACCTGCCTTAGCCAAAAAAAAGGACGGGACTGCACGCTTCACAAACCGTAAAAATTAAGTTTATTAGTTTTACAGTTGACCACAGTTGACAGTTCACTATAAAGTCCACACAAACAATTCTGGTTTCCTTGCACTAGCCAGTTTTGTCGTAGCCTACTCTGTCTGTTGTATGGCCTAAAGCAGGGGTCCCCAACCTTTTATGTACCATGGACCAGTTTGATTCCCATTTTTTTTCCGCGGACCCGTGGTGGGGGTTCCATGTTCCATATGTGTTGTGCATGCATTACTTGAAAATAACTAGCTCCAGTTAACAGTGAAGGTAACGAACTCTTAAAATGTGAAACGTGAACTTGAAGAAGTGAAAATTGAACAATATGAACTATGAAAATTGAACAACTTGAAGCTACATCTATCAAGTGTGAACATGCTTCACAAAAATATGGGAACAATAACCCTGTGCTTGTTTCCCAGAACTTGAAAGGTTCCATCAGGGGGTGATGGAAGACAGTGACAACCTCAGTGTGTTTTGAAATGTCCAGTCGATTGTGCAATTTGGTCTTGGTGCAGTCATTGCAGAAAACCCGCCCTCGCAAAGATGCGTGGTGGGAAATGGTAGCAAACGTTTTCAGCTTTTTTACGGCTATCTCGAGGATATTCTGCTTTGGTTTTGATCCAAAAACCGCCAGAGAGGTTTTCCTCATACACACTCTTAAGACTACCGTCATTTGCAATTTTGATCAACTGCTCTTCCTCCTGGGCGCTGACAAGTTATGACTATTAGGGATATTGACAAATGAGTTTGGACCCACTCATTGGTTTGCCGTGGATCTTTGGAGGATGGGAAGATAGCCTAACGCTCAAACTCATTTGAAAGCTAACAAGGTGTCGGCGCACCAGCTGCAAGAAAAGGGCCCTGCCTCAGTCTCTCCCAAACCCCCTACTTTTTTGGAACATATCAAATACACCCCGGTCAGTCATCGTCCCCACAAATCAAGCTTGGCTTTAAATGCAGCTCTTTATCTGCCGGTTTAAAGACGGTCGTCATTCTCCCCTGGGTGACAGGTTGAGGTCATTAAGCAACCTGAATATGCCACAGGCCGAAGTTTTGGCACCTAGTCCTCATCACTTAAATGTGCAGCTGTGACTTTTTTTCTGTAAGAAATCTCTGCAGCAGCTCTCGAACACTCTGACCAGTGATCTGCTAAAGATGCTTGTTTTTTTGTTGCTCATTCTAGCAGTTTAGCTAACTTTGTGTGACACTACCATTTGCTAAGAACTGATCAAGTGAAGTGAGCTGACCTGAGGCTGCGAGCTTCGAAGGCAATATGTAAAAGATGTTGAAGCGGGGACAGACAGACATAAGAAAATAGACCTTTGCAAAATGCAAACATGCATGCAATCAAACAACTGCATATAGGCCTATGCCAAAAAATAAGCGTGACATTATTGCGGAATTAAATTGAGTTTAGTTTGCATGCATTTGTTTAAACTCATTGTCAAACATTGTTTAGGAAACTCTGCCCGGTTAGGAATGTCCCACGGCCCGGTACTGGGCCGCGGCCCGGTGGTTGGGGACCGCTGGCCTACACAGTGCGCAAGCTTTGGTCAATTTCTGTAACAAACAGTGCCGCCTATAGGCCTGGGATATGAAGCAACGTTGAGTAAGTGGTGAGATGGATCGTTTTGGCCAAATATTCTTGATACGGTTCCAGGGAAGACTGGAGGAAAAAGATAATGCGGTGGACTGTGGCCCCCACTCTTAACACAGACTCACACACACACACACACACACTCTAACACACTCTAACACACAGACTCACACACACACACACACACATCAACACGAACACACAGACTACACACACACACACACACACACACACACACACACACACACACACACACACAACACACACACACACACACACACACACACAAACACACACACACACACACTCTAACACACTCTAACACACAGACTCACACACACACACACACACACACACACACACACACACACAACACACACACACACACACACACACACACACACAAACACACACACACACACACTCTAACACACTCTAACACACAGACTCACACACACACACACACACACACACACACACACACACACACACACAAACACAACACAC
The DNA here is from genome assembly GCF_017589495.1 of Alosa alosa. Lineage (NCBI taxonomy): Eukaryota > Metazoa > Chordata > Actinopteri > Clupeiformes > Clupeidae > Alosa > Alosa alosa. The sequence goes on from NC_063201.1 coordinate 4,201,989, forward strand.
ACACACACACACACACAAACACACACACTCTAACACACTCTAACACACAGACTGACACACAAACACAGTCACACAGTCACTGTCTCTCTCTCACACACACACACACACAACACACACACACACACACACACACACAAACACACACACACACACACACACAACCGTTACCCCCATTTATAGCTCAATAAACAGTTGATGCTGTGCTTTGATGCTGTCTTTGATGCTGTGCTAAAGGCCACATGTCAATAAGGTGTGTGTGTTACAATGAGTTTGTCCAGATGTTTCCTTAGACAAATGGCACCTTTTTCAATTTGCGTTTGATGACATGCTAATTTTGCAATACATTCTTTTGACAATGATTATGGATTGGCGGTCCCCTCAGATGTGATGTTATATTGAGAACTCACCACGTCAGATTTGCTTCATCTTTTCCCCACAGAGTTGTGTGATTCATAAGGTCTGATCTGTGGTCTTGGATGTGCTGTGGTGACCGTGAAAATAAACTGGATTTAAGTGCTGAGGGGAAATAGCTACCAGCTCTTCATTGCCTAAAGGGGGATAAAAGTGTTTCTGTGGACACTGGAGAGAGTGGCTCGTACTGAGCCCTCTGCCCTTCAGGACTGGTGGTGAGTTATGATTATTTCTAAAGGAAGAGTGAACTGTGGACCTGGCCGGGCTGCTGGTGTTTAGTGCTAATAGCGGGGCTGCTAAAGACGTTTCCTCCAGAGATGATTTCCTGAGTCCAAATTACCCAGCTAGAGATCAGCCTTGAGGTCTGAAAACTCGAAATCTCAGCAGGCATGTTCTACCCCTGTGTGTGTGTGTGTGTGTGTGTGTGTGAGAGAGAGAATAATAAAGAGTTGTTCTGTGGGAGTGTGTGTACCAAAAATAAGCACAGCTTTGAGAAAGAAGGCCAGAGGTGTAATAGGAGTTATGAATAGTAGTAAGTGGGGCATTGATTTAGTACAATGTGGGCTACTTGCACTCAATGTCAATATTAATGTGTGTGTGTGTTTGTGTGTGTGTGTGTCTGTGTCTGTAATGTGTGTGTGTGTGTGTCTGTGTGTGTGTGTTTATTGTGATGTATGGTGTGTGTGTGTGTGTGTCTGTGTGTGTGTCTCTGTCTGTGTGTGTGCATGTGTGTGTGTCTAATGTGTGTATTATTATTAATGTGTGTGTGTGTGTGTGTGTGTGTCTAATATAATATCTATAATAATATTAATGTGTGTGTTTGGTAATGTGTGTCTGTGTCTGTGTGTGTGTGTGTGTGTGTATCTGTGTGTGTGTGTGTGTGTGTTCTTCTGCATTAAACACAACACTGAATAAAATATCCTGGGACACACACAAATTTTACACCTCGACTCAGACTCATGTATTTTCAGCCAGTTTGACATCTTGCAACAGCAGAGTATGTGTTTGGGGACACAAATGCAAAGAAACCTTGATTGAGTAGAGGAAAGAAGGATAGAGAAGGAATGGAGGAGGAGAGGAGATGAGATGTGAGGAGAGAAGAGGAGGAGAGAAGAGAAGAGGAGGAGAGGAGATGAGATGTGAGGAGAGAAGAGGAGGAGAGGAGATGAGATGTGAGGAGAGAAGAGGAGGAGAGGAGATGGGGAGGAGAGGAGAGAAGAGGAGGAGAGGAGATGAGATGTGAGGAGAGAAGAGGAGGAGAGGAGATGAGATGTGAGGAGAGAAGAGGAGGAGAGGAGATGAGATGTGAGGAGGAGAGGAGATGAGATGTGAGGAGAGAAGAGGAGGAGAGGAGAGAAGAGGAGGAGAGGAGATGAGATGTGAGGAGAGAAGAGGAGGAGGAGGAGAAGAGGGAGGAGAGAAGAGGAGGAGAGGAGAGAAGAGGAGGAGAGGAGATGAGATGTGAGGAGAGAAGAGGAGGAGAGGAGAGAAGAGGGAGGAGAGAAGGAGAGGGAGAGGGAGAAGAGGAGGAGAGGAGATGAGATGTGAGGAGAGAAGAGGAGGAGAGGAGATGAGATGTGAGGAGAGAAGAGGAGGAGAGGAGATGAGATGTGAGGAGAGAAGAGGAGGAGAGGAGATGAGATGTGAGGGAGAGAGAGAAGAGGAGGAGAGGAGTGAGATGCTTGAGGGAGGAGAGGGAGATGAGATGTGAGGAGAGGAAAGAGGGAGGAGAGGAGAGAAGGAGGAGGGAGATGGGATGTGAGGAGAGAAGAGGAGGGAGGAGGAGAGAGAAGGGAGGGAGAGGAAGAGGAGGGGAGAAGGGAGAGAAGAGGGAGGGAGAGAGGAGATGAGATGTGAGGAGAGAAGAGGAGGAGAGGGAGAGAAGAGAGGAGGAGAGGAGAGAAGAGGAGGAGAGGAGATGAGATGTGAGGAGAGAAGAGGAGGAGAGGAGAGGAGATGTGAGGGAGAGAAGAGGAGGAGAGGAGATGAGATGTGAGGAGAGAGAGGGGAGAGAGGAGATGGATGTGGGAGAGAGAGGAGGAGGAGAGGAGATGGGTGGGGAGGAGAGAAGAGGGGAGGAGGGAGATGGGATGTGAGGGAGAGAGAAGAGGAGGAGAGGAGATAAGGATGTGAGGGAGGAGAGGAGATGGGATGTGAGGGAGAGAGGAGGAGGAGAGAGAGGAGGAGGAGGAGATGAGATGTGAGGGAAGAGGAGGAGGGGAGAGGGAGGGAGAGAAAGAGGAGGGGAGGAGAGGAGAGAGGAGGAGGGAGATGAGATGTGAGGGAGAGGAAGAGGAGGGAGAGGGGAGAGAAGAGGAGGAGAGAGAAGAGGAGGAGAGGAGAGAAGAGGAGGAGGAGATGAGATGTGAGGAGAGAAGAGGAGGAGAGGAGAGAAGAGGAGGAGAGAAGAGGAGGAGAGAGAGAGGAGGAGGAGATGAGATGTGGGGAGAGAAGGGGAGGAGGGAGGATGAGATGTGAGGGAGAGAAGGAGGAGGAGGAGGATGTGAGGGAGAGAAGAAGGGAGGAGGAGGAGATGGGATGTGAGGGAGAGAAGGGAGGAGAGGAGAGGAGATTGGTCGCACTTAGAAGGGGAGAGGAAAGCAGAACGGAGAGAGGAGAGGAGAGAGGGCAAAGGAGAGTTAGGAGGATGGGACAGAGGAGAGAGGAGGAGAGGAGAGGGGGAAGGAGGGAGAGAAGGGGAGAGAGAGGAAGCGAAATGGGGGGAGAGGAGGATATGAGAGACATAAATGAGAGAGAGAGAGAGAGAGAGAGAGAGAAGAGGGAGGATGGGGAGAGAGAGAGAGAGGGAGGAGGGGGAGGAGAGGAAGGGATATGAGGGGAGACATAGTAGCGAGGAGGAGCAAAGGGAAATTAGGAGGATGGGACAGAGAGAGAGGGAGAGAGGGGAGAGAGAGAGAGAGAGAGAGAGAGAGAGAGAGAGGGAGGGGAGGATGAGGGAGACATGGGAAGCGAGGAGAGAGAGAGAGAGAGAGAGGAAGGAGAGAGAGAGAGAAGAGGAGAGGGAGGAAGGGATGAGAAACAGAGAGAGAGAAGAGGAGGGGGGAGGAAGGAGTTGAGGGGAGACAGAGAGAGAGAAGAGAGGAGGGGAGGAAGGGTTGAGGGACAGAGAGGGAAACCCACTCCTTTATTGAAACAATATCAGATTATTTAACCTACACAATAAAAACATTATTAAAAACACCTAGATTACAAGTTAAAAGGGGGAAATTGAGGAAGAGAGAGAGAGAGAGGCGGAGGGAGGGAAGGAGATAGGGAGACAGAGAGAGGAGAGGGGAGGGATGAGGGGAGAGAGAGAAAGAGGAGAGGAGAGGAGATGAGGAGGCTCTCCAGTTCAGTGATTTCTCTCCACTGGAACAGCTGCTAATTATTGGGGCTCTGGTTTTTAGTCAGTCCGTTTGAAGCTGAGTCCCGTGGAGCCGAGGGAGAAGTCTGACGGCCTGTGGTGTGTGTGTGTGTGTGTGTGTGTGTGTGTGAGTGTGTGTGTGTGTGTGTGTGTGTTTTGAGTGTGCAATGTATATGTGTGTGCCGTGTGTGTGTGTGTGTGTTTTTGAGTGTGCAATGTATATGTGCGTGTGTGTGTGTGTGTGTGCGTGTGTGTGTGATGTGGTTGTCGGGGTTGCTCAGGGGGTTATTGGAATACAAGGAGAAGCTGACCCTACCCACCATGTCTCACTCCCTGTGAGAGCTCGCCGGTTTTCCGGAGTGTTCTACTGCGCCTCGCCGAGGTCATGGGAAAAATCAATCAAGCCTCTCGGTAGGCGCCGAGCATCTCTCTCATCTAACGAACACTACGCCATCCTGAGCGTCTCTTCCTGTCTTTCAGCATCAGCTCCCCCCCCTTTCAGCATCAGCTCCCCCCTTCAGCATCAGCCCCCTTTCTAATGCTCTATTTCATCCCCCTTTTTCTCCCATACAACTCTTCTCCTTTACCTCCTTTGCTCCCCTTTTTTCTTCATGTCATTTCTTCTCCTCTCCTCTGTCATCCTCCCTTCTTTTCTTTCCTCCTCTGTTGCATCCCTCTCTCGTCATTCCCCCTGTTCCCCTGCCCTTTACTCTTCATTAATTATTATCCATCTGAACTGAACAAAAGCAGCCAATTCCTCTCTCTCTCTCTCTCTCTCTCTCTATCCCTCTTTCTTTCTTGCCCTCTCCCCCCTGGCTACAGTGAAATTGCCCTCTGTAAGTCCTCAGGCCCTGGAACAAAAAAAGCAGATGCCAAAATACATTTTTAAAAACCCGCGGCATGTAGATCCAGTCGCACACTTTTGTTCATGTGAATATCAAAAGCCTCTGAAGAGACTAGAAATGTGGGGCCACTAAAGAATTCTCTCTCTCTTTCTATCTCCCCCCCTCTCTCTCTTTCTCCCTGTCTGTCTCTATCTGTCCCTCTCAGCCTGTAAGCCTGAAGGAAGATCCACCGGGTTCTCTTTTGGCATAGAGCACTCACTTTCTGTCTGTCTCCACACACACAGACAGAGTGGGTGAGACACACACACACACACACACACACACACACACACACACACACACTGCCCACTCCTTCTATCCTTTCTAAGATGAGCCAGTGGGTAAGTCGGCCCACTACCTGAATCACCTCTATCACCCTACAATTAGTTTATATTCTCCATTTTCCTCTTGCCATGGACACAAATATCATGCTGTTTTCCAGGTAATTTATATCCAACTGCAGTGTGAACAGTGTGACTGATATTAGATTTAAAATGAATAATATAAATATATTTCTGTATATTCATTAAAAGTGGACTTGGAGGTTATGGATCTGATCCCTTCTGATTTCCTTCTTCTGATCTCAGGGACCATCCAAACTACTTATCTGATGTAAGGGGACACAAAGGACTAGAAACATCGGGACTGTTCGGAGATCATTCTACCTTCATTCTTGTTTGGACTCACTTTTTTATTATGTTTACAATTACACCTCAGAATTGGGCAAATACAATGAATGAGTAATTATTTACTCAGATGGTTTAACAGTACACATTCCTTTATAATAAATAATAATAAAGCTTTATTTGTATAGCACCTTTCATACACAGAATGCAGCTCAAAATTGCTTTACATTTGAAACATGTAACACAATAATAGTCAGTCCAGTCATTATCAATCACTTTTCTTTGCTGTTTTATGTTATACTCAGCAACATATCAAAAATATAGAAAATGACGTCATAAGACTGGCAGCCTTAACCCTCTTACCCCCACAAGCGCCATGGCAACTGTGGCAAGGAAAAACTCCCATATTCCAGGAAGAAACCTTGAGCAGAACCCTGACTTAATAGGGGAGCCCATCCGCTTCTGGCCTGGCTGCGCCCTCAATAGTAACAGATGTAGAATAATCTGAAAATGTAGTCTACAGGATAAGATGAGTTAACTAAAAGCTTTCCTGTACAGGTATATTTTCAGATCTTTTTAAAATATTTACTGAACTTCGCCTGCTTGATGTACAGAGGCAGGGTGTTCCATGTTTTTTAAGGGGGCATAATGGATAAGCATAGCTTCTCCACTTTGTTTGTGGAGCACTTTGGAATTACGATTAAAGATTAAATTGGATGATCTAAGTTTCCTTTGTGGTTGATAAGATATTAAAAGCTCAGAGATATATGAAGGTGCTATGCCATTCAGAGCTTTGTAAGTAATTAACATAACCTTAAAATCAATTCTATAGGAAATAGGGAGCCAGTGCAGTTCAGCCAACACAGGGTGATGTGTTCTCTCTTCTTAGTCTTAGTTAAAAGTCTAGCCGCAGAGTTCTGTATGAGTGCCAATTTCTTTAGATGTTTTTGGGAAGACCAGTGAAAAGTGCATTGCAGTAGTCTAACCTGCTAGTGATAAAGGCATTGAATTAAGCTTTTTCTCATCTTGTTGAGTTAAAGGGCCGCCACTTTGGCAATGTTTTCTCAATTGGAAATAGGCTGTCTGAGGTAACTTTGCTGATATGGGGCTTAAAACTTAACTCTGCATCTAAGATGACACCGAGGCTTTGTTACTTTTGGTTTGACCTGGTGTGCTTAAGTTCCCCAGATTACTAAGAATAATATCTAAAACTTTAGTTTGGTCCAACCAAGTACCTCTGTTTTGTCATCATTTAGTTTAAAAAGTTTTTTGCTCATCCACTGATTAATGGAGGTTAGGCATGCAGTGGGGGAGCAAAGGCCATCTGGGTTAGTTGGCTCCACAGAAAGATACAATTGGGTATCATCTAAGTAGCTGTGGAAGTTTACATTATGCTGACTTATGGCCGTTTCCCAATGGGGAGCATATATAGAAATAGCAGGGACCAAGGCAGCTCCCTGGGCCACACCAAAGGGCAAGTCATGTTTTCAGATACATGATCTCCTAGACTGAAATATAAAAATCTCTACCTGCCAGTAATGTAGGTTTGAAACCAGTTTAGGGCATTATCAGAGACCCACCCACTTTGCAAAGGCCCGGTGAATTAGGATGCTATGATCAATGGTGTCAAATGCCGCCTCAAATCCAGAAGAATAAGGATTGAGACTTTGTTTGAGTCGGTAGCTAGTCTGAGATCATTGACTATCTTTACTAGAGCCGTTTCTGTGCTGTGATTTGATCTAAAACCCGATTGGAATTTTTTCAAGGATACTGTTTCGTTGAGGAAGGTATTTAACTGATTGCAAACAACTTTTTCCAAAGTACTTTGCTCAAAAACGATAGATTTGATATAGGCCTGTAGTTGCTCAGATTGGTATGGTCAAGTTTGACTTTTTAAGTAAAGGTTTTCACAACAGCGGTTTTAAAAGCAGTTGGAAATATACCTGTTTCTAATGAGGTATTTATTACCTTGAGAAAAAAGGGAGCTAAGCCTTCATATACTTTTGAGGAATGTAGTAGGATTGGATCTAAAAAACATGTTGAAGAGCTGGTTTGAGTTATAATTTTACCAAGCTCAGATTGAGTAATAGTGCTAAAAGGACCTTAATTTTGGGGGCTGTTTTGGGTGTACTATCAAACATATTACTTGTGTTACCAATAGCCTCCCTTATAGAAATGACTTTGTTTTGAAGAAGTCTGCAAATTCTTCGCATCTTAGAGAGGATGCCTGACTGAGTGTGTCAAAGGTGTTTGATGCAATAGCCTATCAATGGTGAGAACAACACCCTAGAGTTTCTAACTGTTTTCAGCAATTACCTTAGAGAAGTGGTTCCTCCTCTCATTCGAATAGCTCTATTATAATTTGCAATTTTTTCTTTTTAGAATGGCGGTGAACCTGTAACTTAGTTTTTCTCCATGTTCTCTCAGCTTTCCTACATGATCTTTTTAGATCATGGATATTTTCGTTCATCCAAGGTGTCAGTTTGCTACAGGGCCTTTTTTAGTCTTTAAGGGTGCCACTCTGTCAAACAGAAGCCTAATTCACGATTAGAGCCTCTACCATTTGATCAATGGGATGATGTAAAAATATCTAAATTTATGGAGTCTATAAGAGCTATGAACTGCTGTTCTGCTCTAATGTCAAGAGTCAGCGATTTGATTGCAATTTCGGGATGAATTTTTGGAGTATGTAGTACAATATTAAAAGATACACAATGATGATCAGACATATTTATATCATTTACTGATAAGTCTGTGACTTCTATCCCTCTGGAAATGACTAGATCGAGGGTGTTGCCAAGGTTGTGGGTGGGTCCTGTAACATGCTGCTTTAGCTCTAAACTGTCCAACACATTAAAGAACTTACTGGCTTTAGCATCAGTTGTCTTATTGACATGAATATTGAAATTAAGCCATTTACAATTATCCGATCATAGCTAGTGATGATGAGTGACATAAGTTCAGAAAACTGGTCGAAAAAAGCCAGTCCATAGTTTAGAGGGATTATAAGGTTAATAGAATTACAACTGGGTCAGCCTTCAGAGTGAGGGGGCAATATACTCAAAGGGAAGCGAACCGGCCAAAAGTTGACTGGAGGTGTGCAACTATATTTGTTTGAGAGAATGGAGGCAATTCCACCACCTCGTTTGCCTTGTCTAGTGGAGTGGAAGAAATTATAATTTGGGGACAAGTCTCAACAAGAACAGCTTAAGCTGTCTGAAGTCAACCAAGGTTTCAACAAGAAACAGAAAATCAATTTTTTCACTAATAAAATCATTGATTGCAAAGGTTTTGTAGTAAGTGCACCTATATTTAGTAAACCCATGTTAGCTGAAAATGCCTCTGGCTTTTGAGGGAATATGCTGAGGTATGGAAAGAATATTTGTTTAGGTTCTAGTTTTAAATTTGTCTTTTTCTTTTACTATAACGTTGGGTAGAAATCAGCGTTGGAATAGAACTATAAGCATAAGTCATGCTATTGCATGACACAGCTTGATCTATGGTAGTAGTATTGTATGTTACCCTTGCAGAAAAACATTCTCAGACCCATCCCATGTATAATGCCATTCAATCAATACCTGCAGTGAATCAGTAATATTTTCTACAGAATGTCAATGTCTCAGTGTGGGACGCTATGTTGTCAGAGAGTAGCCTGGCTCCATGTTGGTTTGGGTGGGACCATCACGCTTCAGCATACTGGGCCTCTCCCAGAACAAGCCCCAGTTGTTGACATAGGGATGCTTAGGGAAGCATGGTAAGCGTTTGAGCCAGGTGTGGAGATCGAACAGTCTGGACCATCTCTCAGCACCTTTTTCTGTAGGTAGGGGAGAGGCCAGAGATGACAAAGCGTTTTTCTGTGCCCACATCAGAGTGGTGATGAGAGTTTTGTAGTTTTCCTGCAGTGCTACTGACTGCTTATCTCTGATGTCGTTCGCGTCCACGGTAATGCGATGATGTTGTTGACCTTGGTGTGGCCGACCCAGGATGCTTGGGAGTTTCTGCTGGATGTCAGGACCTTGGCACCAGGGAAGCAGTAGACCTTGGAGGGACGCTACATGGGGGGAATGCAGAGGTCTCTAACCATGGAACTGCCGATGACCAGGGTGGAGGTTGATGAGGTCCCGGGGGGGGGTCGGGGCGCCGACTTTGAGGAGGGACCAGGATGGATGGTCTCGGGGCTGGAGGGCTCCCTCATCCCTCGGTCAAGAATGGCATAGCGATTTTCCAGTCGTGATAGGTTGGGCTGGGCCTGAGTGCCGTCGGACCGTCTGCCGTGCTTGTGATGCTTGCTTCACGCCCATGGCTCAGGCTGGTGTGGAGTGGAGCTAGCCAGCAGAGCAGGCTTGGTTCTCAGCAGAGGCGGGGAGAGGCAACAGGGACAGAAGTTGCATTAGTGCATGGCATGGTTAAAGTATTGGAGGACAGAGGAAATCAGGGCATCTGGCATTTGTATGTGTAAGAGAGGTAACGTTACTTACGGAGAGAAAGGTGTCGGTGAACTGTTCATCCCTTCTCAATCTGATGGAGGGTCGCTATTCTGGCTTCGA
>NC_063201.1:4216820-4224320 GCF_017589495.1 Alosa alosa
AGCTGCCGCTCCGTGTGGAGCCAGGGCTGTGCCGAGCTTCTTGTCCCCGATCCAGGCTCACCTCTCTGGGGCAGCAGGTCCACTGCCTCTGCCTCCTCATCGGCCCCTGACCCCAGTCCTCACTCTGTGGCCAAGCCAACTCCCTAGGCTGAGCCTTCTGCTCTCTTCCTCCTCCTCCTCTTCATCCAACTCCGCACTCTCCCTTCGCCAGTTACACCCGGCCTGGCCAGCCTACTCTGGGCATCTTCCCCAAGGCAATGACTGGATTGTCCTTCTCCTGTGACTACAGCTGTCCTTGGGATGGACGTCTGAGAAGTAGGTGTAGTCCACCTTGTCACTCAGGATGTCTCTGAACGACCTGAGGCCAGTGCTGTCTGTAGTCATATATCTGTAAGGTCCTTCGCTGACTGGACTGTCCCTGCAGTGCCTGAGGATTGGGCTGTAGCTGGGCACACAAATGTAAGAGGGGGGCTGACTACTCCCTCGACTCCAGGAGGGCCGGAAGAGGACCCTTGGGGGCGGGAAGTGGTCCCATTCCGCCGGGCTTCCTGTCTCCGGCCCCTCAGTCGGGAGTGGCATGATGTCCGACTCGTGACCGCGCCTGTCTCGGGCTGCCACCTACATGATCCGTCATCTGGTCCGTAGATGTCGTAGAAGCCGTAGCTCCAGCCGTAGCCCTCGGCGCTCGCGGCTGAGCATGGTGAGGGCGGATCAGGGGAGAAGGGCGTCCATCGCTCCCGGTCAAATGCTTCCGTCATCCTTCTCACCGCACGCCGTTTTCTCCTCCGTTTGCTCGGCGGCGCGGAGAACGACTTCACCACCACGCTCCTCAGGCTGCGCTCGGCCGTCGCCACGGCGACCGGGCTGGAGCTTCTCTCCTCCAAGACTCTCTTCCTCCTCCTCCTCCTCCTCCTCCTCCTCCTCCCCTCGTGCTTCTGTCTCTCTTGTCCTTCGTCTGCCCCCAGCACAGGACTGACCTCTGGGTCTCTCTGATCCTCTCCGCTGCCTGACCGCTTTGCATTTATGTCCCCGTCCGCGTCTGCGTCTGTCTTCCGTTTGCGCTTGTGTCGCTTGCACCTGGTCAGGAGTGCTGCTTGCTCAGGCCGGGCCATCGTCACCAAAGGGTCGACGCCTGGGGTCTCTGGGCATCCTGATTCCGTCTCCCCCTCCTCCGCTGTGCTTCTACGCTTTTGGTACTTAACGCGATGGCCGAGGTTTGCCACGGCGACCGTGTGTGTTATGGCGTAAACGGGCCCCAGCGATCGCGCCGGGTGGAGTGTGTGTGTGGCAGAGATGTCTGCGCGTTGTTTTTGACGTGTGTGCACGTGTACCACCTGGTCCTCTACTGTCTCGGGTGTTCTGGAGCCTGCGTGAGAGTGTGATGCTAGGGTGGCCTCGGGTGAGGATGTCTCTTCGCTCGGATCGGCTGTCGCACAGCACGACGAGGCATCTTGAGTTGGGGTCAGATAGGGGATGGCGTCGCCGCCGTGGTGAGTTTGTGCGTGTGTGTCCAGGAGGAGGTGTGTGTGCGTGGTGTGTGTGTGTGCCTGAGCGTGGTGAGGGTTGCAGCTGTAGGGGAGACGGGGCTCGGTGTGTGTGTAGAGCAGCAGCTCTGTGGGCCACCTGAGAGAAGCGCCCCCGTCTTTCCGCTGGACGCTGACAAACGAGCCGTCCGTTTGCGCAGCTCGCTCACCCTGCTCTTCCTCATCCTCCTCCTCCTCCTCCTCTGAGCTGTGGCAAGCTGATTCCCGCCGGTGCCCTGACTCAGCGGTCATTCCCCGCGGCTCGGGGGAAGGCGGTGTGTGCTTGTCGTGGGGGTGAGTGTGTGCGCGCAGTAATGACGCTGCTTCGCCATGACCTTGACCGCACGCGTGAGCGCGGATCAAGGACGTCTGAGTGGACCCTGAGCGGGGCTTCTCGGAGTGCTGCAGGGGGTCATCTGGGTCGGCGTTAGCATACGGAAGGACGTGCACCCGGGCCTTTGCCGAGCCGTCTCTCTCTCCCGCCTCGTCCCTCTCACTTGTGTCCTCGATCCGTGTCCTGGCCTCGTTCACTCCCACATTCTCCGGGAGTTTTCCGGGTGGGATCAAGGGGCCCGAGGAGGAAGAGGAGGAGGAGGGTGAAGAGGAGGAGGGTGAGGAGGAGGAGGGTGAGGGGGAGCGGGACAGCAGGGCTCGTAACCCGGGCCTCCTGCCGCCGCCGGGCCTCTGTTGCTTTCGTCGTCCGGGCGTCAGCCGGGCGAAGCAGGACGCCGCAGGAGTCCAACTTGGAGCGGTCGCGGGGGGGAGAAGCAGAACGACCCGCCCGCGCCGGGGGGCAGTGGGGGGACGGCGTGGGGGACGGCGTGGGGGTGGGCACGCCGGCTGGACCTCCCCAGGGAGTGGGGGGGGGCGGAGGCGGACGACGAGGGGCTCTGACGACTCTGCGGCGGCGGTGGCTGGCGGAGGGGGGCGTGGGGCCGGGGTCCTGCCTCATCTGGGCCGTCTGCGCTGGGAGTCACTGCGGGGAGTGTTGGCTTCCTCTCACTGCAGGGAGAGAGAGGAGAGAAAATGGGAGTTAGTTGTCTGTGAGAGTGCTGGAACGGTTGTTGAGAGAGGGTGTGTGTGTGTGTGTGTGTGTGTGTGTGTGTGTGTGTGTGTGTGTGTGTGTGTGTATGTGTGAGATAAGAAAGAAAGAGATAAAAAGAAAAAGAAAAAGGAAAGAAAGAAACACTCATGGAGGTGGAAGTGTTGGTAAAGTGAGAGAGGTGTTCTAAGTGTCTAAAGAGAGAGAAAGTGTGTGTGTGTGTGTGTGTGTGTGTGTGTGTGTGTGTGTGTGTGTGTGTTAATCAAAGACGTGTACAAAAGCTCGTATATTCAGGTCATTTGCGGAGTCCAGCTCACAGATCAAATACCCTTGCGCCTTGGCATTAAAACTGGTTGCCCTTGGAGCGCAGTGAACTTCATTTTAGCCATTAACCGGTGGCTGGATTGGATGCGTCAGTGCGCTCCATCCGAAATCATCTCTCCAAACCCCGTTCAGGCATTCGCCGACGAATTGATGTGCAAATGTCGTCACGTCAGGAGAACATCACACATAACATGCTACGCAAGACAGACACCTTCCTCGAGTGGTCGGGTCTCGAAGTAAAGGAGTCTAAATGCGCAGTGCTTTACGAGAGGAGGAGCGGTGGAAACAGGTGGTACTGGTCAAAATCTGACCGTGACCCACAATTCAAAATCAATGGAAAAATAATAATAAGAGTATATTCCCGACACGATTCGTACACTTATCTTGGACACAGATTTAACGTTGCTGGCGACTGGGACCAACAAATACAGGACATAATTACTGAATACACCACAAGGTTGCAAAAAATTGACGAATCCCCCTTGCCACTGCTTATGAAAATAGATGCAATCAGAAAGATAGCTCTATCAAAAGTGCAACACTTCTTCGCCAATGTGCACATATCAAGAAAAGTTTTGCAGGACCTAAACAACAAAACTGTTAAGGCAGTGAGAGGATGGCTCGGTCTGAACAGTCACACAACCCGCGATGTCATTCATCACTGCAGACGAGAGGGGGGCCTAGGAGTTCCAGACTTTGAGTGGACTTACATCGCCACTAGGCGAGCTGAACAATGACGATAGAACCGTAAGAGAAATGGCCCGTGCTTCCCTTTTTCTCGACCTTGGGAAGCGCAAGGTCCCCCTCGCCCGAGAATCGGAACCCAACTTTCTAGGATTCCGTAAGAAAGCGAACGGTAAACTCGACACCAATGCCCCCGGTTTTGGGGTCAGATCGAACTGGCCTGATCTCAACGATCTCTGCAACTGGACTGGTGTTGACTTGCAGTGGTCTGGAGTCGATGCCACACATGTTACACCACATACAGTAATGATTAAGGATACAAACATCACTGTGAGTGCAACAGCACTGCAAGACGGTCTGCGCTATTCACTTCCACCTGGAAACAGTCGCGCGTCTCTGCTGTCAATCAAACACCAGCAGCGTCAGAGACATTGGAGAGGACTCAAACTCCAAGGAAAGCTTGCATGTATCCCTTTTGTAGATCACTCCATCTCACACACAATTTTTCACAATTCATCTATTGATGAAGACACACTAATATTTACAGTCAAAGCAAGGATTCAGGTATACCCAACAAGGTTAAACCTGTCAATCTGGTACCCTCGTTCCCACTCACCATTGTGTATACGTCATGGACAAGAGCAAATCATAGAATCCATGTCACACATTTTAAATGGCTGTCATTTTTACAAAAGTCTTTATGTATCCAGGCATGATAGGATTGTGGACATTATATCTGGACACCAGAGGTGGAAAAAGTACGAAAATATTGTACTCAAGTAAAAGTACCAAAACTTTGATGAAATATTACTCAAGTACAAGTTAAAATACCGATCTGAAAATGTACTCAAGTAAAAAGTAGTTCATTTTAAATGTACTTTAAGTAAAAGTTACTTAGTTACTTTTTTTGGGGGTGGGGAGGAGGACCAGAACAACCAGTTTTACCAGAGACTAAATGAGGAGATCTAATGAGAAGACAGCACTCAAAAAATCCTCCATAGTAATGCATGGGGTTAGTTTGTAATGCCAATATGGCAGTTGTCTACACATATCACAACCCTTCTGCGGCAAAACGTCGACATGTGAATACATTGAGCCAGTCATGTGGTGTGCTGTGAAGACATTGTGCCAATCATCTGTTGTGACCTCGCTTTGAGCAGTAGTTGATTTTTAGTTAGTTGCACTCATCCGTGGTCGCTTTGCAGTGAACAGTAATCCAGCACACAGGCAGCTGAGGCAGGCAGGCCAATGTTGAGTTGTAGAGAGTTTTTTTATATTTGGAAACAGGCAGAAGGTTCAGCAGATAAAAGGGCGTCGAACTGGGGGGGGGGGGAGTGGGGTTGAGTGAGAAGTATAGGGCCCCAATGGAGGAGAGGGCCCTTGAAAAGTAGAATACGGGGGGCACAATATTTTCACCAGGCATTAGTAATAACTCAAGTAATCCACACATAAAAAATCCATGTCCAAGAACAAGTCCATAAGTAAAGTCATGTGTAATGAAGTGGAATAACACAGGGAAAAAGTATTAAACACGCTAAGAAAAAGCACTATAAAGGCAAGGAAAGGGAAGGAACGAGCTGGAATCTGTAAGTAGTTAGAGAGTAGTTAACCTTTCTATCTGTGCAAATGAATATAAGCTTGGCCTACATATTGATGGGCTATAAAAATGTTTTTCATTACCAAGGTGTCACACAAGAAACATTTCATGATGGATTTAAGCAAAAAGCTCTCCCAAGACCTTTGCAACCTTATTGTTGCAAAACATATCAATGAAACTGGTTACAGATGCATTTCAAAACTTCAGAATCTTCCAGTAAGCAGCATGGGAGCCATTATCTGCAAATGGAAGGAACATCACTGCATCATCAACCGGCATGCACAGGATCTCCTCGCAATATTTCTGACCAGGGAGTCAGAAGGATAGTCAATTCCAAGGGCTAAGGACCACTCGGAGAAAGCTCCAGAAAGAATTGAAGGCAGCCAATTCAATTAAACAGTTCTGGAAGTAATAAAGATCAGGATTCACAAGAGGGACCCCTGGAATCTGTTTAGAACAATGGGCCAAAATCATACCTGATACTGCGACTAATAAGTTTTGTCATACAGGAAATGTCTTGAAGCTGTCATTACAAACAAAGGCTTTCCCACAAAGTATTTAAGAAATTTCAGTAGGCACGTTCAATACTTTTTCATTCCACTTTATTACACATAACTCTCATGTTTGGATTTGTTATATGTGTGTTAATATAATGTGTGGTGAAAGTTTTGAATAGACTCACTGGAAGTTTAGGCTAATTACTGAAAAAAATAAATAAGCGTTCAATACTTATTTCCACCATATATTTATTTTACCTGAACATTTTAACTTCCAAATTAAATGTCAAAATGAATGTCAGACGAAATTTAAAGTTTGACTGACTGGATTTTGTATACAAAACATAGTGAAAACTGTCTAGGTCACTCTCACTCTCCCTTGCTAAAGAGCTAAATGGTTTAGTCCGCCTGCACAATTCATAAGATAGTCTATCTTTAGTTTATTAGTTGAGCATCGCTAATAGTAGACCGCTAATTGTTGTGCTGCTGGTGCAATATCTTTCTCCAAGAAAGCCAAGTCAGGTTACTAAAAACAAAGGCCAAAACAGGAAAAAGAGAGACATCAAAATGAGGGGAAACAACTGCTAATAATCTTCTTACCAAAGAAAGGTGAGCACAAATGTCAAAACACGAAATCCCATGGTGTTTGCTTGAATATATTCGCAATCATTAGTGTTAAAACAAACTGAGACAACCCATTGAAATAGCGGAAAATAGCCTACACTTTCATAGCTTAGGCTACACATGTAATCTGATGCATCTCGTGATCCAGCACCATCTCTATCACTTTCAGAAAGACTGCATGGCGCCAGCTTGATTCATGTCCTGTTGTAGGCTACATGCTGATCATTATCACTAGGCTAGTGGTTTAGGGCGCGATTTCTTTCCTCTCCCTTTCTGTTTTCGTTAGTCTTAACTTTTTTTTTTTACTCAAGTAACAGATGGGATTTTTGATGTAGCGAAGTACAATACTTCACTCAAAATGTAATCAAGTAAGATTTAAAATACCGATTTTATAAACTACTTAAAAAATACAAAATACACAGAAAAACTACTCAATACAGTAACGTGAGTAAATGTATTTCGTTACTTTCCACCTCTGCTGGACACTTATCATCCTTATTTTCTCAATATGTATCAATACATGTAAATTGTGTTGTTAGACAACAAATGTTTTCCAGGTGTTCTACAATGTCTGCGTTCTCTGATTTAAATGCCACCAGGCCTGATATTATAATCATTGATGAGCACGATAGGGATGTGTTCATCCTGGAAGTAGGTTGCTGTTTTGATTCATGTCTAGAGGAGGCTTACTTAACAAAGCTAGTAAAATACCACCCTCTTGTACAGCAAATAACTGGCCTTGGCTACAAATGTCAATATCTGGTTCTTATCTTTGGCAGCCTGGGCCACGTGCATAGGCTTGTCATTAGGGGTCTTAGGATAGTTGGTTTTACAAAAGCAAGGGCAAAGCAAATTGCCAAATGCTGCTCAATATCCTCCATTATTGGAAGTCGCCATATATGGAGAAGAAGGTGTTGTGTGTATCCATAAATCTGCTGTTTGAGATTGTCATCAGACATCATTGGTGGATCATGCCTTAGCAATGTTCTGTATCTGTAATATTGATGTCCTTATGTACATTTATTATGAATTGTGGACATAAATAAAGTAGTTAAAATGTGTGTGTGTGTGTGTGTGTGTGTGTGTGTGTGTGTGTGTGTGTGTGTGTACCTGTCTGACTGCTGTCTGAACTGGGCCAGCTGGTAGAGGCGTTTCAGCGCTCGCTCCTGCTTCCTCTCATCCTTCCAGGACTTTGAGGCCACGTTACGG